>NC_052617.1:16326078-16626078 GCF_016545825.1 Eucalyptus grandis | reverse complement strand
GTATTTTTTTTTTCTAATTTTCTACTGATTTTTGTGTTGAGATTTTGAAAATGGTTTCTCCATGGAAATTGTACAAAATTGTGTTGGTATAACATATTTTTTTTTTCTAGAATTTTTGGAGCAAATTTGATTAGATCTAAAAAAAAAAAAACGTCACTGTGCTATTCTGTCTTGTTTGAGTCTCTAACATGCTAGGTTTGTCAATCCACACATATTATCCACTTTGAGCCTACTAGACCCTCATAGTTTTGTTCCTTTGGGCTTCACCCAGAAAATGTGTATGTATAGATAGAGAACCCAAAATCTTATAAGCCAGTCCAGGAATCCCCATAGGCAGTGCAGGACAAGAGATGCACCCCTTCCCTATGAATTTCCAAGACCAAGGCGCGGATGCATAGCCATCCCTCATTCCCATGCATTGCCACCTAAGCTGTCACACCTTTCACTCCTTGGGAGCACACCATCCTCAATGTGGCCCCATATGTGGTAGAGAGTCGGTTTTGATACTACCTGTAACATCCGAAATTCATCACTGTACACATATTGTCAGCTTTGAACCCCATTGGACCTTCACATTTTTGTTTCTCTGGGTTTCGTCTAAAAAATGCATATATACAGATAAAGAACCTAGAATTAATCTAATTCATGACTTTCCTAAGGTGATGTGGGATAAGAGACACGCCCCCTCCTTACACACGTCTAGGGACCGAGGCGTGGATGCACCACCATCCCTCCTCCTCACGCACCGCCGCTTGGGCCAACACACTCTCCACCCCTTAGCGATGTGGGATATGAGACATGCGCTTAGCCTTGCCAGTGTATTGTCGAGACGTGGCCTCCTTGCCATCCATCCGTACTATTATGAGTATGAGTTGTCACATTCTCCACCCTGCTATAGTCCCACACGTTGCAAGAGTTGACTCAAATAGTACATGATGTCGCACTATGAATCCTAGAGATAGGGATGACACGACCGTTTTTCCACTTGAAGGACACAATCTCAAATTGCCAAAATCCAAGCCCCCCACAATAACACTTTCTCTCTAATGGCCTCTAACTAAAGGACCTAAAAAGATTGAAAAAGAGAGGGGTGAGTAACCACAAGCTTAGTGAATAGTACATATCTTCTAAGCATATCAAGTAGCTACTATGCATATATATAAGTATAGAGCATAACCAATAGTTCATAATCAAACTCATTAATATACTTATCAAATTAAGTACATTCGTTTTAACAAAGTTTGTACATGTCGGAAATACACATTTAAATCTACTATCATGATTCAAATATCAATGATCGGTCAATTGATTAATCTCTATAAAAATTACATCAATGGTCCATCTATGAATTCATCTCATATTAAAATTCACGTCAATGGTCTATCCATTGACCAATCTTTCACTTAATATCAAATTATATCATGACAGAATGCCTTGTGATAATGCGATCAAGATTACCCTTTTAGCAAGGTCTCTACTTATAATGCCATTGGCTCGATCCAAAAGGATATCTTAAACCTGATATGCATACCCACAGCCCTTCCATAGGTTCACAACGATATTGAACACTAAACTCACATCCTTCAATATCTAGAAATTCAATTTATAATCAATCTCATGATCCCCAATATATTTTATAAACTAATAATATAACTTTTCGTTATTCAATCCATCAAATAAAATATACTACAAAAGAGATTTTTCATAACATTTTGAAATCCATTTTATAAACCCTCGACATTTCAAAACGCCTTTTACAGAAGGTTTTTCAAATCATTATAGACTCATTGCATAAGCTAATTCGTAACCCATTACATATATATTTTTATATATTTTCACAACATTTTTCTTAAAATCATTCTCGAACAATTTCAAAATTTCTTTCACAAATCATATTTACGACAAAATATCTTTCTTAAAATCTTTCTCAAATCATTCACCAATACGAAAATGTAATAATTGGCTGATCTGGATTTTTATGCAATAAACATACTCCTTTGTTACTTATAATATCTCAAATCTCTACCATTTTCAAGATATAAGTTCACAAATTCTTAGAACATATAGCACCATTCACCTAGATATGCCCCAAACCAAATAACAATGCTAAGTCGATCCAACGAACTCACATTTTTATCATATAAGTGAGAAATAGTATCAAAACCAAGTAAAATGTTATCTCAACTGTACTCGGCTAAACTAAACTTAAACACCAATAAAATAACTTTTACGCATCAACAAATTGCTTATCTAAAACAATTATTTAAACCGAAACTCGATGTGGAACTTGGTCTTAGAACCCTAAAATCTCATTTCAACTAAACCATTGCATCAAAATGACTCTTGTCAAAACCCACAGCTCTACAATGCCATAATTCACCATTTCCATGAAAACCCAAAACTTCACGACCCAAAAATCGGACTTCATGGCTCAATTTCCACATAACTTCAAATTTTGCCTCTATTTTTTAAAACTACCTTGATTAGATGAACGAGAAGCACAAGTAGTTACTAGGCATTGTGTTACATAGTCAAGTTGGTGAACTTACGAAGCCCTTTCACTTCTCCCCTTTACTTTCTTCCTTTTCTTTCCACTTTCCTTTTCTTTTCTCGAGTTGTTTCAAGCTCTTAAAAGAATGAGTGTCCCATGCTCACTTATTTTGCTTTTGACTTTTCAATTCTCTTTCTTCTTCCTTTTTTTTTTTTAATCTCCTTTGACTTTGTTGACCAATGCTATTACAGAGTCCAACTCATATTTGCTTTGAAATGAGGTGGTAAACTTGTTCAATTGGATTTTCATCCCTCACAAAAGTTGTAGTATATATCGTAAGCTTTCTAACTAAGTACAAGTTGCGCCAAATGATTGTTGTTTATTATGTCAATCACTTGTGTGAAGAGATCTTTGAACTGCACAAGATGTGGAATGCTCATTCCTCCATCAAACAGGGAGAATAGACAGTCCTTGGCTCGACTTATGGTGTGGCCAATATGGCCAATCCATTCCTTGGCAAAATATTAAGAAATATTTATGGATATAATGATTTTGAGTGTAACCTTTATTTTTATTGTCACACATTATCCATTTCAAAGATATTTTAGCATCTTTCAATCCAAAAATATGCAAACACAATAAAAGGAATCATCATATTCTTTCCAAATTTATTTTTCCCGACAAAAGTACGGCCCAAGTGTCAAAACTTGGCATGGAGGGACATTTAAGTGCCGAAAGTTTCGAAAGGGACACTTAAGTGTCAAAATCGGAGCAAAATGGATCACTTAATTGCCAATCTAGCAAAAATCCGGCCAAATTACTGATGTGGCTAAACAATTCAAAAACAACGTCGTTTTGTCTCTACTCGATAAATTATTAATATAAAAATTAATTAAATTAAATTTAAAACTAAATTTAAAGGATATGTGTCCGAGCACTCAGGCTTTGAAAGATGAGATGGCAGTAGTTCTATATGTATCAGCAGTGGGGAGTTTGATGTATGCCATGGTGAGCATGAGACCAGACATTGCACAAGCAGTGGGAGTTGTGAGTTGATATATGCGGAACCCAGGTAGAGAGCATTGGAATGTAGTAAAATGGATATTGAGATATCTAGCAGGTACTTCCAATTACTCACTTTGTTATGGTGGTACATCTCTAGAGTTGCAGGGTTATGTAGATGCAAATCATCCAGGTAATCGAGATAGTGGTAAGAGTACCACTTTGGATATGCCTTTACATTTGCGACAACAACGTGAGTTGGATATCTCAACTACAAAAAGTAGTGGCTTTATCAACGACAGATGCAGAATACGTGGTGATCACAAAAACCTCCAAGGATATCATATGGTTACAAGATTATATAGAGGAGCTACATCGAAAACAGCCAGTCAGTACACTATGGAGTGATAGTCAAAGTGTAGTGCACTTAGGAAAGAATGCAGCTTATCACTCAAGGACTAGACATATCAAGAAGTGTTATCACTTTATCAGATTAGCATTGAAAGATAATGAGTTAAAACTACAGAAGATTGATGGCTCGAAGAATCCAGCTGACATGTTGACCAAGGTAGTAGACAGAGAGAAGCACATTTTATGTGCTATTACCATTGGTATTACTCCATGTTGATTTATGAGGAGTATCGCAGAGGTACAAGTTTTTCAACTACTATTTTTTGAAGAAGATGGATGTAAAGTTGTTTGGTGCTTGGGTATATTTGTCTTCAAGTGGGAGATTGTAATAGATAAAGCCAAATATTTTTTAAGGGCTTTTTTGTTTTTTCTATCAAATTTGCTTTTAGGTTAAAAGTGATACCTTTATATCAACGATGACAAGATGCTAGTCGTCAAGACGCTAAAAAAAAAAAGAAATAGAGAGGCAAGAAAAAGAGAGAAGAAAAAAAGTGAGTTTTTTTCTTGATAGGGGTTCTCAATCTCTTTGTGCCTTGATCTTGAGAGAAGATCATCTTTGTATTCCAACTTTTTTCGAAGTCTAGTGGATTCGCAGAGTGCCTTTGCAAGGAGACGTAACCTAGGTTTGGATGAACTTCGATAACAAATTTTCTAGCGTGTTCTTTTGATTATGTTCTTTTATTATTATATTATGCCTGGTGAATTGTTTGCGAGAGTTATTTTTCTAGAATCGACGTACGATTTCCTAACAAAGGCCATATGGGTAGATGCTCCATGGAAAAAGGCAATTTGGCAACTTCAAGGAGATTACCTTGAAATTGATGAGGATGAGGGTGAGCCACCTGGAAAGAACCATGAAACCACATGAACTTCTAGAAGAAATCTCACCTTGTCTAGAGATTTGCTCCTTTGCGCCAATAGTAAAAAAAAAAAATCGTCTCCAATGGTATGAGGATTTTTTATAATGTGTAATACAGTAACTTATTGCCAAAAATATGATAATATTAATTAAGGAAGTTCCGTAAATATCATGCTGAAAAAGCTCTTGTATAAGCTATTGCAACACCAAGTTAAATGCATGTACATAACATATCAGCAAGAAACTTGCACGTACAACAAAGCCTCCATGCCTTGTCTTCGCCTCCATCCCTAAAACGCCAAAGTTGCAGCCAAAGAGCAAACAATAGCTAGAAAACAGTTGAAACAAAAACCTCTTGTTTTATTCAAAACTGTTCAAGCCGATGTTATATGTATATTAGGAGATGGTAAACTGTTGATAATCAAATGCTATTGCAAAATTATTTATTAGCTACAAGTATCTCGAATTTGATACAATACTTGTTGAAGGCAATTTACACCATCATAATCGACAAAATGTGAATCCCAATTTTTTGCTTTCTTCATTATGTCTTGCAAGCAAAAGAGAGATTCCATCACTATTGATAATGTTAAAATATGTCTCGAGTTTGAGCCCAATGCAAAAATCTGAATATTTCAAATTGGATATTTTGCGGATATCCGAAATCGAACAAAGTTAATTTCTTTTGGTGAATTAGAGTTGGTGATGGGAGAAAATGTAACAGGAAATTATAGATAATGATTTCCTAATTATTATCGCTAAGAAGGATTCAAAAGGAGATTTGGAATTTGGATTCTCTTCTATCAATTGCAACCGGTGAAGACATAGTTGTTATATGTTGACTTTGTTGACCAAATTTATCTCGGATAGCATGGGATTCTTTTCCACGTTGGAATCAATCAACGAGCGTGCCTTTTGTTGAGAATGAGATACAAGCACACATTTATATGGGTTGTTCGTATATCATAGGAGAGCTCACCATTGTCAAAGATTGTCAAAGTGCCGTTATTCTAGCGAGTGCTTGGCTGTTTTTTCGTTCGTGCAATTACATCCAAGAAAGATTAGTGTTTGTAGCTGATCAAATCTTGTGGTAAGATTACGTGTAATTCCTTCGTGTGATTGAGAAATTATTTCTTGAGAAATTTCAGGGCTAAACAATGTGTGCATTATTGGGTGTAATTGGGGCTTGCGAAACACCGAGAGAGTAACTGAGTGACTCGAGTGTGTAATCTCCTTGTATTGTTTGATCTATAATGAAATTCATCATTGCTCTCCCAGTGGACATAGGTCTATGACTGAACCACGTAAATCCGGTGTCCGATTTATTTTCTTCTTCTATCTATATTATTGTTCAATTGCTCATCTTTCTGCAACAATTGGTATCAAAGCCAAACTTAGCTAAGTTGAAGCGAATCGATGGTGACAGAAGAAGTAAAAGTGAGAATCAACGGATTTGATGAGAATGATTTTAGTTTTTGGAAGATGCAGATTGAATATTATCTTTACCAGATGAAACTACACTTGCCCTTATTTGGGGAGAAACCAGAGTCGATGAAGCAAGCTGATTGGGATTTACTAGATAGACAAGCTATGGGTGTTATTCAACTGACGTGGCTCATAACGTCGCATTTAACATCTTGAAAGGAGAAGATCATTGCTGATTTGATGCAAGCCCTGTTGGATATGTATGAGAAGCCCTTTACGATTAACAAGGTTTATTTGATGTGACATCTGTTTAATTTGAAGATGACCGAAGGTGTGTTAGTTGCAAATCATATTAATGAATTTAATGTGATTGTTAGTCAATTGAGTTTAGTTGAGATTGACTTTGAAGATGAGGTACGTGCTTTGATTCTGTTATCCTCATTGCCTGATAATTGGAATATTACTATTACTGCTATTAGTAATTCCTCTGAGTCAACAAGTTTGACGTTTGATGGGCTTTGAGATTTGATTATGAGCAAGGACATCCATAAGAGAGAATCTGACGAACATGTATCTACTGCTTTAGTAGGTGAAGATAGAGAAAGATCTAGAACATGTGTGGGTAAGAGTAGTACTAATATGAACAGGTGTACTTAGTCTAAGACTGGTGATATTGTCTATTGGAACTGTGGCAAGAGGGGGCATCTTAGAAGGAACTGCCTTAAGCTGAAGAATGAGAAGGAAAATAGAATTATAGTTGATTCTGCAGATAATGGTGTAGCTATAACAGATAATATTGATTATCAATGCACGATGGTAGTAAAGTACAATTGAGGAACAACACTAAATGCGATGTCGTCAGTGTTGGTAATGTTAAAATCAGAATGCATTATGTTATCGTGAGGACATTGACTGGAGTAAGGCATGTTCCAAAGTTGAAAAAGAACTTAATTTTCTTGAGTGACCTGGATTCAATTAGGTATTGATATATTTCAGAATGTGGTATTATGAAAATTATTCGACGTGCTTCGATAATAATGAAAGGAATCAAGCACAAGGGCCTATGTGAGCTTCGGGGTGAGACAATGAAAAATTTCACTGTGGAGATGTCGGATTCATGTGTTCGAGAGTTTGAATTATGGCATATGCATTTGGGGCACATTGACAAGAGAAAACTGAAGGTTTTAAGTGAAAGAAATCTGCTATGTGGTTATGTTTCTAACGAATTGAATGTATGCAAGTGATGTGATTTAGGTTAAGGGTAGAAAGTGCAGTTTAGTATGACTGTCAAAGAAACCATGGAAATTGTAGAGTTAATTAACTTGAATGTTTGCAAGTTATCACTGTTTCCTTTAAGGAAGAGTGCTAGATATATGCTAACAATTGTTGATGACTACTCAATGAAGATGTGGGTATTTGTGCTTAGGCACTATTTTGATGCTATTGTCAGGATCAAGCAGTTGATAGCTTTGGTCAAAAATGAGACTGATAAGATGATCAAGCATGTGCAAATTGATAGTAGCATAGAGTTTCGCTTAAAGTTGTTAAAAGAATTTTGCATGAAAGAATGTGTGACATCCTGAAATTCAGGCCCTCTGAGGGATGAATGAATGTGAATTTCGTCAATGCATTGTTGGTTAATCTTACTCGAAATTGATCACTCCTAGGATACTGACCTTGAGGGGAAATGCTAATGAAGACAGAATTCGTGCGACTAAAGAACTCGAACAACTTGATCGTGAGATTTGCGTAAGGACGATCCTGTAGATAGGTAGGCCGATTTCAAGAACGACTAGAAGTCGATCCACGGACAAAACGTAATGGAACGATGAGTAATTCCATTTACTGTTATCGAGCCCGTGAATGACCCTAAGTCGATCCTCAGTAATTGTGTACTTTGAAATAAGAATTTATCATTTGCAATTTCATGTAGTTAAGGATGTCCATGTGTCGAGATGTCTTGAATGTGGTTTGGCGCGAGTCAGTTACGCGTGAATCCTCAAAACCGCTTGTTAGTCTGAGTTGTACTCAAAATGGTATTAAGGCGAAAATTGACATGGCATGAGAACCCAAGATTGGACTTCAAATTATTGGAAATGTCCAGGATGGACTTTGGATGTTGCTACTTTGACAATCGACAGCGCCAGTTAAGCTGAGTACTTGGAAAAAGGACTTACGGATTGAGGAATCAAGCATGTGAGGACGTAGGCCGAGCAAAGCTAGTATGGGCCTCAGGCCCAAGGTGGGACAGCCACCATGGAAGGCTCGAGCAAGCAAGTGAGCCCGTTAGGCCCAACCAACCTTTTCTTCTTCCAAGCCCATTAGCTAACATTAAGCCCTTTGAGCCCAATCAATTCCCAAACCCATTCATATTCATTTCCTAGCCCATTTCTTAGGCCCACCCATCATTTTCAGCCCAATGGCAGATTGGGAATTTGTGTAAAGTGAAAATGACCATTTTGCCCCTAAAAGCATGTGGATAAGGGCAAATGAAGAGAGAGAAAGATGGCGTCATGTGCATGGGGAGTTGGAGCGTGCATTGAAGAGCCTTGATGAGGAAGACATCCAGCTCTTTCTTCTCTCTCTCTCCTCTCTTCAGTTGAAGAATTCGTAGCCCCCTTCTCTCCGCAGTTTTCCTTCCTTCCTCTTTTTGCTCCAACTGACATTTCTCCAAAAACCTTAGTTAATAGTTGCCTTCCTATGTGAATCAGCTCTTGTGCCACCCACCACCATACTCAGTGATCGAGATTGTACGTCGGGACCCAGTCGTTCACCGATGGGAGCTGCCGGCTGACCCGCCGGCCAGCTAAAATCCGTCGCTCACCGGATTGCCTAATAGCTCACCCGAGTGCATTGTTTCGCGATTCTTGCGTGTTTTCTCCCATTTCAACCCTTCCTCCACCCAGCCTAGCCACCAACCACTCCCCCTCGACCCCCTGGTGCTGCTAGTCGCCGACTAACCTCTCACCAGAGCTCCAGTCAAGCCGCTCAGCTCGTTTTCTCCTCATGTAGTTCAGTTCTTCAAGGTTGCAGTGGGAGGCAGTATTTTTTGTTGCTATTCCAGCCCCAGGACCACCTTGGATCATCGCGGTAGAGGTTCCCAAGCGAAGCCTCTGTCGTCGCCGTCGCATTCGTGTCTCCGGCTCGCTTAACGGGTGAGTTTAGCTCCTAACCATTCGATTAGTGCCTAAACTTGCTTAGGGTTGGTTTAATTAGTGTTAATTCTAGTTTAGGAGATTTAATTAAGTTATATTAGTCCTGAGATAGGTGGTTAAATGAATGGCTACGATTAGTTTAGCTTAATCTTGCTTTATTGGCTTAATGATACTTATGTGCTTAATTAAGCTTGTTTATCTTTAATTGATTAATTACTTACTTTAATTAGCATTTTTAATGACTTTTGGATTTAATTTAGTAGTTATCTAATTCTGGAAATTCAATGTTCACATGAACACTGTTCATGTGCATTGTTCACCCAAAAATGAAAAGTTATCTAAATTCACGTGTTTTAATTCTATGAAGTGAATGGACGTGTAAATGTATGGGCATTCGCATGAATCAAGTAATTTTCATAAAAAGAGGAAAAATAGTTTGTCCAAGGGACACTGAAATGGATCACATTTAAGGGAAAATGATTTGAAATTATATATGCAAGTGTGTGTGCATTGGCTAAATGCTCACAGATAAAAAAAAGAGTCTTAGTGGAGTGTTTACGTGATCAAGTAGTGGAATCCGTCACCCAACAAGAGTTTGGGGGTGATGCGTAGTAAGTTGTGGTGGTATGTTTGTGTGATCAAATGTTGGACCGTCACCTAACGACAATACCCAACGAGAGTAGGAAGTCGCTCGCAGTAGATTTTGGACCGATATCCCTTTTTGGGATACCGTTTGAATGGAAGTTCTAGACATAGCGGTGCTCGACGGGGTAAGATGAAGCCTGATTTTTATCGGTAGCTCGGCGGGAGTCGGATGATCGCTGACTAGAAAGTGAGCTATGGCCAGGAGGTCATTAATAATGGGTATGGGACGTGTCATAACGATTTTACCTTATCATTAGGACCCGTGTGATTAATTGATGCATGATAAGTGACGCACTAAAGTGCAAGAGCGTATAAGAATCATGGCATCATTGGGCTTAACTGTGCATGAGTTGAGCACATTGTTTATGGCACGCATGCATAAATTGATAATGTGCAGGGTGTGGCAATGGCCAGGTGAGATCGCTTGTGATGCGACTCATATGTGATTGATAATTTGTATCATCTAAAAGCCATGTGCATTGCGTGTATTGTGATGAGATTCAATGTGCAAGGTATGGCATACCAAGTAAGGTCGCATGCGAACTGGCTATGTGGTTAGTAATTGACCCTGGCTGTTGTGATTTGTTGATTGTTGGTTGTGGGTCATTGGTTTGTTGTAGGGTGGTTTTGGAGAGATACCCTAAGTTGAGTTAGTATTCTAATTGAGGGCTTAGGAGAGGACTCGCTAAGATTTTATCTTACTGGTTATTGTATAACCAATTTCAAGTCCTTTGAATGGTGCTTCTGCCAATGAGGTTTGGTATCCCTAAGGACTGGGATACTGTCATGACACACCACGAGGTTTTGATGGGCCGCCCAGTAGGGGCCTCGAGGACGCTGACTAGGATCCTATGGAGCTGGACCCTCCTGACGGTGCAATAGAGAATCTTGGCCCTGCTTCACCAGTGATTGACTCGTACGGCTCCCAACTCTGAATCGACGGAGTCTAAGTCCGCTGGATCCGAGTAACTATAGTGCCGAGCCTGAGAGTTCTTTTTATGCATAATGGATTAGCCTAGCCTAGTTTCTTTTTGGTCTGGTTTAGAAGATGGATCGATCGCTTTATTGGTCTTGTAAATAGGAAGCAATCCTCCGTAGGTTAATCAAATGTAAAAATGTGTATATATATGAATAGATGTTGTGTTTCTGCTGTTCATCTCGCTATCCCTATTTGATTGCTTGATTGTCTGTTGATGGGGAGATGGTTCGTTTTCTGCTTGCGCATAATGAAAGATTAAGGCGTGACAGAAGGCATAATGAAACGCTGCACTAATGATGATGAATCATAGTATGTTGCAGAATTGATGAGCAAAATGTTGCTAAAGATGACCCATAATATGTTCTCTAATGCTGGTATGCCTAGGAGATTCCTGGCGGAAGCACTTAGTGTGGCGAGCTACCTGATGAATAAATCCCTATCGACTGCGATTGGATATTGGACTCCCGAAGAAGTGTGGTCAGGTAACGTTGTTGATTATTATGTTCTCAAAATATTTGGTTGCCCATATTATATTTGAGCGAGTGATGGTAAGCTCGATGGAAGGGTAAGAAAGTGCATATTCCTAGGCTATGCATGAGGTGAGAGGGGTTATTGATTGTGGTGCCCGTAGTTAAATTCACATATTATCTGCAAAGAAGTTACGTTTGACGAGTCTCCAGTACTTCTGGCTAGATGTGATTATAGTAGTATTCAAACGGATTTGAATGATGTTCAGCTTGAGGTGGAGTTGCAACCAGAAACTCCTGAGGTAGCGAGTACAAGTACTAGCAAAGTAATCGACACAGATGGTGCTTGTAGGGAGGTGAAGCCTATAAAACCAATGGTTGTCATAACTGCTGAAATTAACAAGGTACATATTTGATCTCTTAACAGATATAGATGCAACAATGGTTTTGTTTTATCTGCGGTTAAGGAGGTTGTGTCGGAAAATCCTTGTGGAGCAGTTAAAGGTGCATGTGAAGTTGGTATTCTGATGAGAACCACAATTATGGAAAAGTTTAAGTGATGCTTGGAGTTGGATAAAATCTGTGGCAGTTGAGCCCATAAGGGGCAATGGGAGAATAAAGGCAGAGTTTGACTTTTTTGCAAAGTGATTGCGACTTGGCTCAAACATCAAGCTAAGGTGGAGATTGTTAAAATATGTCTCGAGTTTGAACCCAATGCGAAAGTCTAAATATTTCAAATCAGATATTTTGCGGACGTCCGAAATCAAACAAAGTTAACTTCTTTTGGCAAATTAGAGTTGGTGATGGAAGAAAATGTAAAAGGAAATTATAGATAATGATTTCCTTACTATTATTGCCAAGAAGGATTCAAAAGAAAATTTGGACATTGGATTTTCTTTTATCAATTGCAATCAATGAAGAGATAGTTGTTATCTATTAACTTTGTTGACCAAATTTATCTCAGATTGCATGAGACTCTTTTCCACATTGGAATTAGTCAACGAGCGTGCCTTTTGTTGAGAATGAGATACACACATATATTTATATGGGCTGTTCGTCTGTCGCAGGAGAGCTCACCGTTGTCAAAGATTGTTGAAGCGCCATTATTCTAGCAAGTGCTTGGCGGGATTTTTGTTTGTGCAATTACATCCAAGAAAGATTAGTGTTTGTAGCCGATCAGACCTTGTGGTAAGATTGCGTGTAATTCCTGAAAGTGCTAGTACAAACACGTAGATGGGGTGAATGGGTGTTTAAAAATAAACCTTGGCAAATAAAGTCTGAATAAGGATTTGAGTTTGAGCAACTAGACTTCTGGTAGATGTTCAAAATCTATTATGTGATGGAATAAACTTCTAAAATAAGCTGTAAGTATGCAACAGACTTAAATATGAAGAGTTAAGGAAAGAGAATGTTGCACATGAAATTTATAATGGTTCAGCTTAGATCAAGCCTACGTCCACCCTGCCACGCTAACAGCCTTCTGGCTGGATTCCACTATGCAATCAACAAGAGATTACAACTTTGAGTGCAAACACTTAGAGGTATATCACAATATCTTACTAAGTCACTCTTTTGGTATTTCTCTCATGATCACAGATGTTTAAGCTCACCAAAGACAAGTGTATAATCGAAGTTCACTTAGACTTTGAAATTATAAATTTCACGCTCCGTCTCTTACTTGATCATCAGTCTTTAATCTCCTTAAATACTCATCCACTTCTAAATTAGCCGTTGGATAGTATCTTAGAGGATTGTCTTCCAATCTACCCATTAGACAGATCTATATCTAGAAGATTTAGTAAATGTTAAGTGATAAAAGTAGAATCTTAAATTGATTCCGATCGCCCATACAAATAGAATTTTAGTTTCCATAAGTAGAGCTTCTTCATTTAGAAAGTTATTGTCTTTAATATCCAATTGTCAATCAATTATATTGAGTCAATCAAATCTATATTGATGTAGAATTCAAATCAGATCACTAGCTGTTATATATTTGGACTTGTGTTACATTCTATCAAGTTTTCTCATTCTAAACATGCTTCGTTATGAATCTTCTACATTCTGAACTTGTGTCTCTTTTTGGACCTTATCACGTTCTATATGTAAAGTTTGAAAGTATTTTGTCGAAAGTCAAGTTTGAGTGTCTTTAGTCTAAAGTAGAGTCTGAGTGTCTTCAGTTTGAAGTAGAGTCTGAGTGCAATAGACTTTACAATTTGGACGTAAGTCTGAACATATTCTGCTTTTGAATAGATTTAGCTTTAAGGTCTGGACACATGCTGAATAAGTTTAGCTTTAGTATAGAGTTTGTCTTATGGTTCTTCTAAGTATAGATTTCGATAATAACATTTACATACTCTATCATCTGCATACTCTGTGACTCAACAATTAAACACGTTAGTAGCCTTTGATTTATTTTGTCATCTTCAAAACTTCATAAGGGATTTCCCTAACAATTCCTTCATGAGATTGAGAGATTATTTCTTAAGGAATTTCGGGGCTAAACATTGTGAGCATTATTGGGTGTAATTGGGGCTTGGGAAACACCGAGAGAGTATTTGAGTAACTTGAGTGTGTAATCTTTTTGTATCGCTTGATCTATAGTGAAATTCATCACTGCTCTCCTGTGGACATAAGTCTTTACAACCGAATCATGTAAATTCGGTGTTCGATTTATTTTCTTTTTCTGTCTATATTATTATTTGATTGCTCGTCTTTCCGCAATAAATAAATTATTCACTGTACATGTTCTAAACTGAATATTCTACTATAAGATCTTATGGTATCTACATACTTCGCACCTTTTCAATAATTTGTATTTGATTCAATATGTATGCTATACTCATCCTTGCATTTTGAGGTGTGAATAGTTTTTTTTTTCTCTTCATTTTGGGTATCATTCTCTTTTTATTTCTTTTTTTTTTTTTAATTTAGAGCAAGGTCAAGAAGCTTCTGGCCAACACGCACATGGCTTTGCATGGGCTGTGGCTCTATAAAACGGACTCCTCCCTTGCCCGTCATCACATTGAACTCTCTCTCTCTCTCTCTCTCTCTCTCTCTCTCTCTCATACATGCACACACGAACACGAGATCCCCATACCTACAAATTTGGGGAGGGTTACGGCCCTCGCCCCCGGATTCAGCGAGGTCGGCGGCCCTCACCCGGCCGGGCCAAAGGCCATCGCCCTCTTGGGCGACCCCGGTGGCGGTGGCCCTTGGCCCGGCCGGGCGAGGGCCGTCGACCCTCGCCGGATCTGGGCAAGGGCTGCGACCCTCTCCCCAGATCGGGACAAGGGCTTGAGAGCCCTCGTCGCCGGTCAACTGAGGTCGTCGACCCCTGGCTAAGGCTCGGTGACGTCGGCCGACCCTCCCCCCGCCGTCGCCGGCCCTTCCCGGCGGCGGTGAGGCAGCGGCGGTGACGGGCGAGGCTGAACGGCGTTTTGGCATTATTTGACCATGTCGGCATGCAAAACGGCGTCGTTTTGGGCTTGCTTTGTCGGAAAAATGCCATGTCGGCGTTTTGGCCGGACTTTGGCCGGAGTGGCACTTAAGTGGTCCGTTTTTCTTTGAATGTGGCACTTAAGTGTACCTTCGTAAGTTATGGCACTTAAGTGTCCCTTTGAGCAAAGTTATGGTAGTTGAAGCATTCTTTTGCCAAAGATGGAGGTATCAGTCCAGTCAATTGTGCTAGCGACGGTTCTGACCGTCCTAACCACATGGGCATGGAGCATGGTGAACTGGGTGTGGCTGAGGCTGAAGAGGCTCGAGAGGCTCCTAAGACAGCAAGGCCTCTCCGGAAAACCCTACACCTTCCTGTTCGGCAACCTCAAGGAGAGCTCACGGTTGCTTGCGGAAGCCAAGTCCAAGCCCATCGCCACCCCCGATGACATCAAGCCTCGCCTCTTGCCTTTCGTGCATCGATCCTTCCAAACCTTTGGTATCCATATCTTCATACTATCATTGTGCGTGGCACTTATATTTCCTTATTCATTAACACTCGCTTGCTTTCGCCCTTTGGTCGATGGTGCTTTGATGGAGTTTTAGAACATTTGAATTTACTGTCCTTTCTATTGGAAATTCATGCTTCCCCATTTTAAATTTTGGTGACCAAAGATGTTAATACATCTCAAGTCTTTTAAAATGTGCTTATTTTGATATGCACACGACAAGGACATCTTACCATACAAAAATGAACATTAAATAAAACTCGTATGTGACCATGTCGTTTAACTTTTAAATTTTTACTCAGCCATTAAAAAAGGTTTATCAATGTAGAGATCGATGAATGAGTTTCTAATGTCCCCCCATTCATGGCTTGTGCTTTGTGTCTCAAAGTCTTTGGTCTTTGTCCCTTTGCACCTCCTCGCAATTCAATGACATGGGCATGAATCCATCAATCACTAAAACACGTACCACATCACTGGAATGATAATGGTCACTGCCCATAAAAAAGGAACAAGTATCATTGAAGTTGTGTTTGTGTAAGAAGGTATGAGCCGATGGGGCCTCGCTTTGGAGTAGGAAAAAACCATCAAACTTTCGGTATATAAACATTCGGGACCTTCACAAAACATGTGAAAAATCAATATTTTATTTTTTCAAATGCTCCTGCCAATTAAGTAAATTTTATCTGTGAAATCATAACAAAAACAGACCTAATGTCTGAAGTCTAGACTACTCACAAGTGTAGAATCCTCTATCTTGACAAATGAGGCCATTTGTGAATGAGATAAATAAAATATTGTTGACATTCATCGACTATCATCATAAAAAGATTTTTGTTATAGAAAAGACTTGTGGATAATAATTACAACCATCTTTTTCCTTCGTGATATGACTTAAATCGCAAAATTGCATGCATTCCTAAGAAACAGCTGAGAACGTAATTCATTTGGCAATGTGGCTCTCATTTTTCTGGGTGCATTACAGGCAAAGACTCTTTCTTGTGGATAGGCCCAATGAAAATGCTAGTATGAACACCTAGAGGGGGGTATATGGAAACAGTAGATTGTAGATATAAAAGACTGTAAAGTGATATATAAGACTGTGAATTAAGTAAAGAGATTAGGTAAAGAAAATTGAAACACAAGGTTTATAGTGGTTCGGCTTAGACTAAGCCTACGTCCACTCTCCCACACTGACAGCCCACTGGCTGAATTCCACTAAGAATCAAAAGAGATTTTGCATTATCACGTCATTGATTCCATAGTGAAGAGACTCTACTACACTTCCTCAAGGTCTCACAAGAATTTGATCTCTCTTTTGAGTATAGTTTAAGCTCGACAAATTGTAATAGCAAAGAACTAAGAGTTTCAGATTTTGGAATTTTTTTTTCACGCACACACTCGAATAACTTGAGCGTCCTCCTTATATACTCATTCATGCCATCATAACCGTTGGAACCTTCCAAAGGAGTTCTTCCAATCTACCCGTTGGACAGAATTAATTCGAAAGATCTCGAGTTATTTAAGGAATGTCATGATAGCCCACCAATCCTACTTGCCCATACAATTAGGATTTAGGTTTCTATAAGTAGAACATTCCAGGTATACTTCGCCAATCAACAGATCTAAATATTCAAATTGATTACAATAAGAATAATTGATCACGAGATGATATCTCCAGCCGTGAGATATTCTTCAACTGTACGAACAAAATCCTTAAAGATATACTTGTATCTGGATAAGTCTTCCTCACGGATAAATATTTTCTTCGTCGATCTAAAACTATTAGTAAGGGTAGACTTTGAATCTTGAGTCTAGAGGTCTTTAGACTTTGACGATAGAGTCTGCAAGTCTTCAAACTAGACTGATTGAAACGTTTTGTCAACTTCAAAATAGATAAGGAAGTTTTCTCCAACAATCTCCCCATTTTTTATGGTGACAAAACTTTCCTATAGATTTGGACACTTTGACCTGTAGAACAACACTTAAGTAAACCAAGATTCTTTATAAAAGATAATTAGAGATTAGGACAAGGACAATAGCAATTTTGCAACCATAGAAAATGTGTTAGTCCTGCAAAAGCAATTATCTTTATCATAATCAATAATATAGCTTAAGTTACTTTCAAGCATCATCAGTCCAAAGTAGTCCAAATCATAACCACACCAAGCAAAAGATAAGTCCACAGTCAAAAAGTTACTTGCAAGCATCATCGGTCTAAAGCAATCCAAATCATAACCACACCAAACAAAAGATAAGTCCACAAAAAAAACAAAAAGATAAGTTATCAAATCTGCATAAAACCTCTCCCCCTTTTTGTCAACAGCAAAAAGTGGAGAAGAAATGAAAAAGAGTTGGTTGAAAATATAGTCAAAATCATGGCTGTTTTGGAAGGCGAACAAGCTCGAATTCTGATGTGGACATCAAGCCATATCGAGGAGGAGGTGTTAAGGATCCATTATCTATTCCCTCTTTTGGTTCGATCACTCGAGCACGGGCCAAGTAATTTAGGCAAGTTGTTGGTGTCATGCTTCGTGATCTTTGGTGTGGAGATGACCTTGGATCAGATCTTGAAGAATCTTGGAAATTTTGGCGCAATTTGATTATCTGGTCACAAAATATTTGACCAAGTCAAATAGGAATATTCTAGAATATGATGCATTAGAATTTTAGGGTTTGTGTGGCGACTAGAAAGCCTATATAAAAGATTTGTCAAATTTCTTTGGGGAGATATATTTTATTTTTAAGGACAAGAATTAAGAGATTTTCTTCTCTTTGCTCTTTTGAGGACTTGACCTTATCTAGATTCTCTTTGGCAGTCGATTTGACTTATCGAGCGAGATAGCGAATTCTTTCGCTCGTGGTGTCTATAACATTGGTTGGTTGACATGCGTTCGTCAACAGGTCACGTTCATACCGAGGTTGCCAATCACAGGTTTGATTGGAGGTCGAGGTTTGCAATTCGCACCATATGGGCCTTCGTAGAACGGTCCTTCCGTAACGATTCACATCAATTGGTATCAAAGCTTGGTTCTACAAGGTCTATTTATCTTTAATTTTCTATTGATATTCAACAATTTGAGATTTATTGAGCTAGGGTTTCGGTTCTAACTGATTTAGGGATCTGATTGCTTTTGTGCTTCCATACGTAGTTGTTTGATGTTAGTTTTAAATTTTCTTTTCTAGCATCTTAAATTGTATATGAGTTCGTCAAAAAAAAAAGAAAAAAAAAAGAGAAAAAAAGAAGATAAAGGAAACGCACGCAAAAAAAAAGTGCGCAAGAGAAAAATAAAACAGATTCGGCAAAAAAAAAAATTAGCTGAACAAAAAAAAAAATAAAGAAGGCGACTCGTTTGTTAGTAGACCGAATTGAAACAAAATCAGTAGTGATTTGCATTTCAATTGGAATTTCGAAAGTTGTAATTGTTGGTTTGAAATTGTTACTTGCTGAAACAAAATCAATAGTGATCTAATCTTATTTGATTAGTTTGATTGATTGTCATGAGGGGATTGAGAGATAGGTTTTGAGTCTAATAAAGAGTTTGTGAAAAGAGAATACGAGAGGAAAAAGGCAAGAGTGTGTAAGCTTAATTGAGAGTGGAAAAAGTCTAGATTTGAGTTAACACAAGGGGGGTGACAAACACCTTGAGAGAAACACGTAAGGGAGCGATTGGTGAGGATTTTCGTGACTAACGTTTACTTGTAGGTCTAAAATATGTCGCACGAAGAAAGTGTGAATCAAAAGGAGGTTGACTCCATATGAAGGGATGAAGCGCTCGTGGAAAGCATCCAACAATTGAGGGCCGTAGTGGAGGAGCTTAGTGGCCGAATGATGGGGAATTGTGGCATCCCAAAATTCTTAACGACCTCTAGCTATATTAAATTCTATGAACAGGTGATGGAAGTACCATCAAGTTATGGCCATTTAATCCATAATTTGTAATAAGATTTATGGCCAAGCTTTTAATGGATAATTATTTGATAGGAAAGAAAATCCTATCATTGGCCATGTGTTTTATAAATTGGGATTTATGGATTTGTGACTATAAGTTTAATGGCCTTATTATTTATGCAATTAGGTATTTATTTAAATGATGATTAAGATATATTATAAAAATAAAATAAAATAAACTTGGGCTATTTAATTTTGGGCCTAAAGTGGGCCATAAGCCCGGCCCATTGTCGCATGGAGGGGTAGCCGCATGGCTTCCAAGTGTCTTCAACCAAGGAGACACTTGTCTCCTTCTTAGGGACAAGTGTCCCCCATGCAAAGAGGGGGTACATGCAATATATAAGCCATCCAAAAAGAGAGAGAGAAAGGGGGAGAGAGAGAGTGGCATTCGGCCAAGCCAAGTGAGAGAGAGTTAGTTGCGAGAGAGAAGAGGGAGGCCGAGGAGGAGGAGCTCGACCGTCGCCGCCCGCATGCGGTCCGTCCGTCGCCGGTGTGCCGTTCATGTGTCAATGTCCGCTTGGTTCTAGAGGCAAGTGGGAGTCCTCTAGCTTCTCTTGCATGCTTGTATGTCGTTTGCATGTTGAGTTTTTTGGGTGTTAGATGAGAAATACCAAAGCATGGATGAGTTGTGTGTGAATGGTGTGACTGTTCTTGTTCGGATCGTATGAGTCAGTAACTTGTTTGAGCTTGCATATGTGTTTAGAGTCCGAATTGGGCTTCGATTTCTTCATGAAAGTTGTAGCTAACATCTTGTACTACAACATACTAAAATTTCGTTGAAAATTATGGAGATTGGAGGGGTCAAACTCTCATCTTACGGAGATGTCAGATCTGGCATGTTTTCGCATGAATCCGCTCGAGTCAGAATGTTGTGAGAGCTTGCATACATGTTTAGAATTCGATTTTGGCTTTTTTTTCTTCATGCAAGTTGTAGCTAACATCTTAAAATATAACATACTAAACTTTGGTGGAAAATTACGGAGATTCAAGGGGTTAAAGTCTCATCCTACGGAGACCCCAGATCTGGAAAGATTTTACTGACCTTTGGTTGGATTTGTGGTTGCATGTTGGTTTCTGTTGAGAATCTCACTTCAATTGCTTCATGAAAGTTGTAGGGGACATCGTAAAATACAACATACTCAAATTTTAAGTGAAATGAACAAGAATTGTCTAGTAAATCAAGTAGATCTTGAAGATGGTGATTCTGGTGATGTATTCCGAGACATCCGAAACTTCATGGACATAGATGATGACTATAATCTGGTTATTTGACTTATATATCTTCATGAAACTTGTAGAGAACATCTTTATGTATAACATATCCAAATTTCAGAGGAAACGAAAGAGAATAGGTAGGTTAAAACTCAATATTCCGGAGAAGCTTGCACTGGACGATGCGGTAACGGATCCAAAAGCTTCGTGAGACTGTATAAAATAATCTAAAAATAATCTGGCTTGGAAGTCTTCATGAAAGTTGTACGAAAATGTCTTGGCTATCACTCGGTAAAATTTGCGTAATTTTTGGAGGTTGTATGGATATTTTAATCGAATTTCTTCGGAAACTGTGCATTCAGGTTTCATCCGAAAATTTCATGCTGTTTTGTGTAAATTATGGATTTGTGTGGATTTCTCATTGGCCGTGTATTTTGCATGAAATCATTATCCTATTGCCTTATTTATTACTTGTCTTAATTTTATGATTTTTGAGATTATATAAATAATTAAATTTAATATTTTTGAAAATGGCACAAACTGGAATTTAAATAAAAATAAAAAGGGGCATGATAAATGGATTATTTTAATTGGCATAAATTCCATGAATTTTATTGCACCGTGTAGTATGTGTGATGAGGTCTGGATGTATGCATTAAGATGCATGTGTGAATTCAAATGTTGAACATGATTGTTGATTTGCCAATGCATCATATGCCATGCTAAATTAAGACCGAAATTGGTGAACATGAATAATGTTAAATGAGGAGATTGTTGTGGTGGATGATGATGCTTGGTGGCCTAGTGGCGTAATTCCGGAGATTCCCCGGGAGTATCGGGATGCCCGGTGGTATACGGTACGTAATTCCAGGGGAGGCCTGGTGGTATGTTGGTACATAATTCCGGAAGCCTTGTCGGAGGTCTTTGCCCGAAAGGAATGCCTCGCAATGCCAGGATTGGGGTGCGGGATGCCCGGCCAAGGAGTGTAAATGCCGGAAGCCCTGTCGGAGGTTTCTTCCCGAAGGGAATGCCTCGTGATGCTAGTTGAGATGCGAGATGCCTGGAATGTGGGGGGCCGGATGCCCGGTGGCCTGGGAGGCTGAATGTCGGACGCCTCGGAGGTCTTTGCCCGAGGGGATGATGAAATTGATGATTTGAGGAATGGGTGATGTGGTGATCAAATTGAAAGCTAAAAGTGGAAAATTAAACTATGATATGATATGCATGATGATGATGATGATGATGATGATGATGATATGTGATGTGAAATAATGATGATCACCCATGATATGGGATGCATGATGATATGCATGATGATGATGATGATGATGATGATGATGATGATATGTGATGTGAAATAATGATGATCACCCATGATATGATATGCATGATGATATGTGGTATGAAATAATGATGATCACCCATGGCATGATATGCATGATGATATGCATGATCATGAAGATGATGATGATGATGATGATATATGATATGGCATAATGATATGCATGATGATATGCATGACGATGATGATGATGATGATGATGATATATGATATGGCATGATGACATGTGTAATGTGATGATGCCATGATGATGATGACATGTGTGATGTAATGATGTCATGATGATAATGACATGTATATGATTATGAGATTGATGCATGATAGTATGCGCATGGCTTCAAGGTAAGTAATGCCCGCAATGCATGTATGACTTGTATGATGCATTGAGTGGTTATTGGATTCCTTTACCTGCTGAGTGGTTGTACTCACCCCTTTTGGGGACCAACATTTCAGATTAGTAGATGGTTTGAGCGGTTGGATATGACCACAAGGAAAAGGATAGCAAAGGAGGGAACCTTTGGACGCCGACACTGGTTGATGGACCTTAAGCATACGATTGTGGGAGGAGATGTCGGTCATCTTTTGAAGTATAGTCGAGTATAGAAACATTGGCATTTCGATGTACTGACTAAAGATGTCCATATGCTTTATGTAAATAAACGTGTTCGGCTTTAACTTATATAAGATGTTTAGTAGGTGTGCATCGTTTTCTAAATATAGGGAAGGGAGCTTGTTGGATGTGCTTCCGTATATGAATTGCGCAAGGGACCTATAAAAAAAGGTGTAAACCCCCTATGTTGTATGGACCCGCTGCAATTGAAATGGTATCAGAGTGATATGTTAATAAGGAAAATGAAAGGAAAGCGAACTGTGGCAACCCGAACGGATCGGGGGCCGTCGAGGGGTGCCACAGGAATGACATGAGGGTTGATGGTGACCGAGAGCTACCCCGGGGAAGGCCGCAACATTAGTGAGACACACAGTAGAACACGACATAGAAGGCAGCGGCATTATGATGATGATGATGAGGCTGACATGGAGGATGATCGAGATGCTTGATTTGGAAGGTGGAATGGAGCCCGAGGATTTAGACATCGAGAAGATAATGAACTTGGCAATATCAAGATGAAGATTCCTTATTTCCAAGGGAAGAATGATCCTGATGCCTATCTAGAATGGGAGAAACGCATGGAGATGGTATTTGATTGCCAACGTTACTCCGAGCTCAAAAAGGTAAAAATTGCAGCTGTTGAATTTACCGATTATGCTATAATTTGGTGGGATCAACTTGTGACTAGTAGGAGATGCAATGGTGAAAGACCGATAGAGACGTGGGATGAGATGAAAGCGGTGATGAGGAGGCATTTTGTATCAAGTCATTACCATCGAGATTTGTTTCAAAAGTTACAAAATCTCACACAAGACAATAAGAGCGTGGAAGAGTATCATAAGGAGATGGAGATTGCCATGATCCGTGCTAATGTGATGAAGGATCGTGAGGCCAAAATGTCAAGATTTTTGAGCGGTTTGAGCCGAGACATAGCAAGGGTGGTGGAGCTGCAACACTATGTTGAATTGGAGGAATTGGTGGACAAAGCCATCAAAGTTGAGCAGCAATTGAAGTTGGACCGAAATCACAAGAGTGGAGGAGGTTCAAATCAAAATTGGAGATCCAATTGGAAAAGAGATGAGAAGCCAAATTGTAGAGGAAACAACACCAAAACCGAAACCTCAAAGGAGAAGGAGAGGGACGGTAAAGTTGGAACGAATCCGGCTTCAAGTAAAACTGAAAACCCTAACACTAGAACTCATGAGATTAAATGTTTTAAGTGTTTGGGCACTGGTCATATGGCGAATTAATGCCCTAATAGGAGAGTGATGATAATGAGTGGACATGGTGTTATTGAGTTCGAAAGTGAAAGGGAAGAAGATGATGATGAGATGCCACCATTGGAGGATTGTAGTGGAGAAGTGGCTATAAAAGGAGACTTATTGGTGGTTAGGCATTCTCTGGGTATGCAATAAAGGAGGAGAAGCATCACCAACAAAGAGATAACTTGTTTCATACAAGATGCGTGGTGAATGGTAAGATATGTAGTATGATAATTGATGGAGTTAGTTGTGCAAATGTGGCAAGTTGTATTATGGTGGATAAGTTGGGTTTGAAGACGACAAAGCACCCTAGGCCTTATAGACTTCAATGGTTGAATGATAGTGGAGAGGTGAAAGTGTCGAAGCAAGTCCGAATCCCATTTGAGATAGGGAGATATAAGGACGAGGTAGAGTGTGATGTTGTACCTATGCAAGCGGGTCATATCTTGCTTGGAAGACCATGGCAATATGATCGAAAGGTACATCATGATGGATATACTAATCGTTATTCATTGGTGATGAATCAAAAGACTTATACCTTGGTACCAATGACAACTAGTGAGGTGTATCAAGATCAGTTAAAGTTACAACGAGAAGCCGAGAGAGAGAGAAAATGTGATAAATCCGAGGGCTTGCGTGGTGTGTCTGAGACGCAAGGAAAAGGAGAGGCCAGGAGAAGAATTATGGTAAAAACCGAGGGAAAAGAAGAGAGGAAAGAAAAGAGGCAAAATAATTTTTATGCAAAATCAAGTGAAGTGAGGAGAGCTTTAGTTCTAGATCGACCAATGCTTGTACTTGTGTACAATGAGGTTTTGTTTTCTACTAACGATCTTGACCCAAGTTTGCATAGTCCTATTGTGTCTTTATTGCAGGAATTTGAAGATGTCTTTCCTGATGAATTTCCTGGAGGGACCACCGATTCGAGGCATAAAACATCAAATTGACTTGATTCCTAGTGCGCCATTACCTAACTGACCCGCATATCAAAGCAATCCCGAGGAGACAAAAGAACTTCAGCGGCAAATTAGCGAACTATTGGAGCGAGGGTATGTGAGAGAGAGTCTTAGCCCGTGTGCTGTCCCTGTTTTGTTGGTGCCAAAGAAGGATAGAACTTGGCAAATGTGTGTTGATTGCCGAGTAATCAATAATATTACTGTAAAGTATCGACATCCTATTCCTATGTTAGATGACATGTTGGATGAGTTGCATGATTCTTGCATTTTCACTAAGATCGATTTGAAAAATGGCTATCATAAAATTAGGATGAAAGAAGGTGATGAATGGAAAACTGCATTTAAGACCAAGTATGGATTATATGAGTGGTTAGTCATTCATTTGGATTAACTAATGCACCGAGCACGTTTATGCGACTTATGAATCATGTTTTGCGTGCTTTTATTGGTCGATTTGTGGTTGTCTATTTCGATGACATATTGATTTATAGCCAAAGTCCTGATGACCATATTGAGCATGTGCGAGCTGTCTTGCAGGTTTTAAGGGCCAAGCAATTATATGATAATCTAAAGAAGTGCTCTTTTGTTACTAACAAATTAGTATTTCTAGGATTTGTTGTTAGTGCTGATGGTATACAGGTTGATGAGATAAAGGTTAAAGCAATTCATGAATGGCCAACGCCTAAGACCGTAGGAGAGGTGCGTAGCTTTCATGGATTGGCGAGTTTTTATCAGCGATTTGTGAGAAATTTCAGTACCATTGCCGCACCTTTAACTGAGGTTATCAAGAAGCACGTGGGTTTCACATGGGGAGAAGAGCAAGAGAAAGCATTTAATCTTTTAAAAGATAAGTTGACTAATGATCCTTTGTTATCTTTACCAAATTTCGGTGCTACTTTTGAGATAGAGTGCGATACTTCTGGTACATGATTGGAGCTGTGTTGATGCAAGGAGGGCATCCCATAGCTTATTTCAGTGAGAAATTGAGTGGAGCAGTATTGAATTATCCTACCTACGATAAGGAGATGTATGCTTTAGTGCGAGCTTTGGAAACTTGGCAACATTATCTATGGCTGAAGGAATTTGTGATCCACACCGATCATGAGACCTTGAAGTACTTGAAAGGGCAGCAAAAGTTGAATAAAAGACATGCCAAATGGATGGAGTTCATCGAGACTTTTCCATATGTGATCAAGTACAAGAAAGGTAAGGATAATGTGGTAGACGATGCACTTTCTCGAAGGTATGCGATTCTAACTATTTTAGAAGCAAAGTGTCTAGGTTTTGAGAATATCAAGGGCTTATATACTGATGATGATGACTTTTGGAGAGTGTATGAAGCATGTGAACACGCTGCATTTGATAAATTCTATAGGCATGAAGGTTATCTTTTCCGCGAAAACAAACTATGTTTGCCTAAGTATTCTTTGCGTGAATTGTTGGTGCGAGAAGCGCATAGCGGTGGTTTAATGGTACATTTTGGCATTAGTAAGACTTATGAAGTGCTACATTAAATTTTTATTGGCCACATATGAAGAGAGATGTCACACATGTCTGTGAGAGATGCATTACTTGTAAGCAATCTAAGTCTACAACTAAACCGCATGGCTTGTATACACCATTACCTATTCCAATGCATCCTTGGACTGATATTTCTATGGATTTTGTGTTAGGATTTCCTAGGTCTAAGTATGGTAGAGATTCTATTTATTGTTGGGGTTTCAAGAATCATGTATAAGAAAAGTTAACGAAATGAACACAGCGGAAACAAAGATATCTTTTACACATGATTCTCCTAAGGCGTTGTTCGTGCGTTTTAATCAAAAAATCTAAACATAAAAGGGAGTTAAATGAAATACCTCTCAAAGCGCGCTTTGAAACAAGTCGGTTCGGATGTTCCACAGTTCGAGTCCCACAAGTGTCGGACCTCTAGTTCAGACACACCAACAACGAACGTCGAACAGAAGAGAGAACTTTCGGATGTTCACCACTTCGATCGTGCTAGCAATCACGTGAAAACAATCCGTCGTATTCTTGATGTATAGTAGTCACGGCCCGAATGAGATAACGCTCTTCTTTCTTGCGCCTCAAAGACACAAGAACACACACACACTTTGCTCTATTTTTCAGCAAAGCATCTTCTCTCTTAAAAACTAGCGCACGCCCACCTTTCTCTGTATTTCAACCCCTCTCTAAAAGTCACTCAAAAAACCAACTCTTTTAAATATATATAAACAGATCAGCAACAGGTGCTGATTGATGGACGATCAGCAACCGTTGCTGATCGTCCCCCTCATGCACGAACGATCGTGCATGATGGTCGCAACTTCGACCGTTCATGCACGATTTCGTGGATGATGGTCAGCGGTTGCTGACCATCAAAGGTTCATGCATGTGCTTTGTGCACATGCATGAAGCTTTATATATATTATTTTATTATTAGTTATTAAAAGGTATTGATTAATTAATTAATCTCAATCCCTTTTAAAAATAAAAAGAACGCAGCTTTAGGGCATACATCTAACAATCTCCCACTTGCACTAAAGCCAATTTGTTTGGTATATTAACATATATCCACTTTGGGCATGCGTGTGCATCATATGCAAGTAGGCTCGTGACTATAATACAAATTAAATTAAATCTCATTTAATTTAATTTCAAATCGACTCAATTCGATTGCAGTAATTGCAAACACATTTGCAATAATATTTCTCTCTTGTTCCACATCATCCTAATTGTTTATGGTGTGTGACATCCCTAGGTTCATCACTAAGCTGGTAGTAAGACTTGTACTAACACATTAGTACTTCCAAAAGAATTAATTGTCGATTAATCTTTTAGGTCCTACAAGCCACAATTGACATCTAGCAATATGTCATGGCTACCCAGATAGTGTTAATACTTTAAGAACATAATGAACTTGTCAGCTTTGGCTACAGTGTAATTCAATCCCTCTGTCTTACTATGTCCCGATCAAACAAAGACCATGGAATATTTGTCAAGTCATTAATTCGATCATATGCACAAATCTAATTGACATGCATTTTATTCGAGACATAAACAATTTATTCTCGATTACAACCCCGGCCGAGGATTTCAATGCAGTCTCACAATTAGATCGCATAGGACATCATTATCATACCTTGCATATAACAAGGAGACAGATTCCATATTGCGCACACGTGTAACTTCATATATGAACAAACTATGACCATCGGGTATAAAGACGGATCAACGACCCGGCATTATGTGCACCCGTGAACCATAGTTGTTCGATACACAAGCTAACAATGTGCCTCAGGTCTAAGGATTATTTACACAAGACCAAAGCATGAACAATTAGACATTGACCACGCTGAAAGCTTCCATGTCGCTAATCGTTCCGTATGCGTCACGTTCAGTGAATTTGTCTAATACAAACACCTATGTTCTAACTCAGGCATCATAATACCTAATGACATGTGACTCATCATTCCCTTAAGTATCCAATACTTAATGGCGAAGTTAAGAACACACTGGTCTCAACAGGATTATTAATATCCACTCAATAATCCATCGACCGGGAACGATTTAAAGATTCAGTCTAACTATGAACCCGTCACATATATTCTTGACGTCTCAAGAATAAGTATAGTTGCAACTGATCTTATGGAATCATTCATCAATATAAAATAATTGGACAAATGAATAAATACGTCCTTGCCATTAATTAAATAATAATAATGAAAGTACAACTGAAATCCCTAATATGTAACCATTACATAGTAGCTTTAGGGCATACATCCAACAATTTCCCAGTTGCACTAAAACCAACTTGTCTGGTACCTCAAACCCATTTTGTCAATATGTCTTTCAAAAGAAGACTGAGGTAAGGCCTTAGTGAAGGGATCTGTCACGTTTTTTGCTGAGGCAATTTTCTGCAAGGCGATATCACCTCTCCCAACAATTTCTCTGATGAGATGGAAGCGTCTCTCGATGTGCTTGGACTTTTGGTGAGACCTTGGTTCCTTATCTTGAGCTATAGCCCCATTGTTGTCACAAAACAATGTAATCGGTTGCTCAATTGAAGGAAGGACTCCAAGTTCATAAATAAACTTCTTCATCCAAGCGGCTTCCTTTGCTGCTTCAGAAGTAGCTACATACTGCCGCCTCGGTGGTGGAATCGCGGTTATACTCTGTTTGGAACTTTTCCAACTAACGCACCACCATTGAATGTAAAGACAAACCCAGACGTAGACTTATAATCATTAGGATCCGATTGAAAATCGGAATCAGTATAAGCTACAACTTTAAATTCTCCTTCTCCATATATCAAGAATAAATCTTTAGTCCTTCGCAAGTACTTAAGAATATTCTTGATTGCTATCCAGTGCTCTTCTCCTGGATTAGACTGATATCTGCTAGTAATACTTACAGCATGCGCAATATCAGGTCTAATACATAGCATAGCATACATTATGCTTCTAATAACGGATGCATATGGTATCTTTGCCATCCGCTCTCTTTCTTTAGGAGTGTTGGGACACATTTCCTTAGAAAGACAGACCCCTTGCCTAAAAGGCAATAATCCTCTATTGGAACATTGCATGTTAAATCGTGTTAACATTTTGTCTATGTACGTAGATTGTGAGAGGCCAATCAATCGCCTTGATCTATCTCTATAGATCTTGATACCTAAAATGTAGGTTGCCTCTCCTAAGTCTTTCATGGAGAATTTCTGTGACAATAATAGTTTTATCGATGATATCATTGGTACATCATTTCCAATCAAAAGTATATCATCGACATACAAAACCAAACATGCAATTGCACTCCCACTGATCTTCTTATATACACAAGGTTCATCCGGATTTTTTATGAAGCCAAACGATTTGACTACCTCATCAAAACGGATGTTCTAACTTCTGGAGGCTTGTTTGAGTCCATAAATGGATATCTTAAGCTTACACACCTTCTGTTTTTCACTATTGGATTCAAAACCCTGTGGCTGTTCCATATAGATGTCATCTTCGAGAAAACCATTTAGAAAAGCCATTTTGACATCCATTTGAAATATCTCATAATCAAGGTGTGCAGCTATAGCCAACATAATCCGAATGGATTTTAGCATGGCCACGGTGAGAAAGTTTCGTCATAATCAATTCCTTCTTTTGACGATATCCTTTTGCCACCAGCCGTGCTTTGTAAATTCCAATTTGACCTTCAACGTTCATCTTCCTCTTGAAGATCCATTTACAGCCAATTGGTACAATACCATCAAGCAGGTCAATCAAGGTCCAAACCTCATTGGAATACATTGAATCCATTTCGGATTTCATGGCTTCTAGCCATTTTCCAGAATCGATGTCCAACATCGCCTCCTCATAGGTTTTAGGATCACTAGGTTGATCACTATCATTCACAATGAATAATGGTTCAATATGATCAGGCGAGTGTCTATAACGAGCGAGTGGGCGAGACGTTCTCGCACTTCTCCTAAGAGGTTGTGTATCGAAGCTCCCACTGAATTAGAGATTGGTATATGAACTCAGTTGTTTGATACTTCATTATTTTCTTCTTGTAAGACTATTTTCCGCCCAGCACCACTTTCTTGGACGAACTGATTCTCCAAAAAAGAAGCGTGCTTCCATACCAAAATTCTTTGGTTTGTATGAAAATAGAAATAATATCCAAGAGTTTCCTTTGGATATCCAATGAAGCGACATTGTTCAGATCTTGCCTCCAATTTTTCCATTTTCAGCTTTTTCACGAAAATTTGGACAACCCCAAATCTTAATATGATTAAGACGGGTTTCCTACTATGCCATATCTCATAGGGCGTAGTTGGAACAGATTTGGACGGCACTCTAGTCAGTATATATACAGCAGTCTCAAGGGCATATCCCCAAAGGGATATTGGCAAATCAGTGTAACTCAACATAGATCGTACCATATCTAATAAAGTACGATTTCTTCGTTCGATACACCATTATGTTACGGAGTTCCGGGAGGTGTCCATTGTGATAAAATGTCATTCTCTTTAAGATAGTTTAGGAATTTAGTACTAAGGTATTCACCTCCTCGATCTGATCGAAGAGCCTTAATACATTTTCCCATTTGTTTCTCAACTTTAGCCTTGAATTCCTTGAACTTTTCAAAGGATTCAGATTTATACTTCATGAGGTATAAATAACCATACCATGACTGATCATCGGTGAAGGTAATGAAGTAATTATAACCACCTCTAGTAGTTTCATTAATTGGTCCACATACATCTGTATGTATTAATTCTAATATGTCGGCTCTCGCGCACTTTGTCCCACAAAAGGCGCTTTGGTCATTTTCCTAGAAGACATGCCTCACAAGTCGAGTATGACTCAAAATTTGAAGGATCAATGTATCCATCATTACTCAACTTATTAATTCAGTCTTCTCCAATATGACCTAATCGGAGATGCAAAACATAATTTTTATTTGGACCGTCTCTAGGGCGTTTATTAGTTATGGCATTTATATCAATTCTATTTTGCTTATTGACATTGGTAATCGCATTACCGGACATTGTAATGGTATAAAGATTGTTGGTTAATAAGCTAGAACCAACACATATTCTATTATGATAAATAGAACATACATCATCAGCAAAATAAAATTCATAATTCTCTTTACCCAAACGAGGTATAGAGATGATTTTCCTAACAGCATTCTTATAATGCAAACAGTTCTTTAAAAACATTACATGTCCAGAAGGCAAACATAAATGAAAAGTCCCTATAGCTAATGCAGCAACTCTTGCTCCATTGGCAAACGTCAGGACAATCTCATTTCGCCTTAGCATCCTGCTTATTTCCAGATTCTGCAAAGACATACAAATATGTGAAGTTGCAGCAGAATCTAGAACTCATGAGCCGGATTCAGCACTAACCATAAGATTAGTTTCAATAAGCATAGACACCATACCTTCATAAGGTCGATTCTTGGGCTTGACCTTCAAGCTCGTGAGGTACCTCTTGCAGTTCCTCCTCCAGTGCCCTTTGACACCACAGTAATGACATTTCCCTTTATCAATCATGGGTTTTGGTTGCACAACAGGTTTGGTAGGCCTCTTCCATTTATTCTTCTTTAAAACAATCTTACCCTTTGAAGAAGAAACCTTAGCCATAGCCACTACATTTGGCCTCGTGTTATGCATTTCCTTCTCATAAACTACTAGCATGCTATGTAACTCAGCAAGAGTTTTCTCCATCTTGTGCATGTGGAAGTTTTGGACAAAACCAAAGAAGGAATCGGGTAAAGATTGGAGGATCAAATCCACAGCTAACTCATTGTCCATAACGAGATTCAGCCTAGCCAATTCTTCAATGTGCCATATCATTTTCAAAGCATGATCATTAACAAATGATCCTTCAGCCATCCTCATACGGTACAATGCCTTAGATATCTCATATCTAGAGGTTTGATTATTCTCATCAAAGTATTCCTTTAAGTGCAAAATGATCGACCCAGCATCTTCCATAGATTCATAATTTTTCTGTAATTCATTGTTCATTGAAGCAATCATATATGACCTAACTTTTAAGTCATCATCACGCCACTTATCATAAGTGACACGCTCCTCTTGGGTCCCACCCTCGGGAAAGGAGGTTGGCATCTTTTCATCAAGCACATACCCAATTTTTTTCTGAATTGAGAACAATTCTCAAATTCCTCACCCGATCGGTGAAATTGGGTCCGATCAAACAATTCTTGTCAAGTATAAAAGCGAGTGGGTTTGTGGTCACCATTTTTCAGAGTAATAATATATATCTATTGCATAAAATAAATTGTTAGCCGTTGTACTTTTCATAATAACTATTTCATTTTGGTCTTTAAATGAAATAGATCATCCCACTAAATTTATCTTTGAATCCCATACTCCTTAAGATGGGAAGCGGTAATCTTTGTTGGGTAAAGATTACTAGTGGGGATTGGAGTCCCACTAGCCCAAAGTCCACCTCACCTAACAGTTATTGGTGTCCTATGAACTTAGTGAGTGAACCAGCTTGTTCAACGCATCATATGCGAGTCCCAATCATAACTTCGGCCTCTAGACCATAAAAGCCTCACCTAACAGTTATTGGCATCACGATCATAGTTAAGTCTAGCCCATCGTCTCATGCAAGTATTGAAAACACAAATGATTCCCTCACCTAACAGTTATTAGAAATCATTTGGCTCCAACCCCACAGCATCATATGCATAATGGAGTGATCTAATATTATAAATGGTAATTAACCCCTATGTATCCATAACCGGTTAGTTAACCACTATAATATTGGATCAAACCACGATGATGGAAGGCCACGAGTCCGAAACCCGTTTCGACTTAATATTCTTTGTAACGAGATTTGGGTCGTTATTAATGGTCTCACTTTGCACATTAACCGGTTTAACATGCACGATACCATAAACATAATAAATAAATAGATATCACATAAACATCTATCCTATGTGGTGATCATGGAATTATGGTTCAATGGGTCTCGAGCCAAAGAGACCCATTTAGCTATTTTAATGTTTTAATAATATGGACCTGCTCTTCACTTTTTCTTCAATCTTTGAACTCTTCAAAGACCGGGCCCAAAGAGCTCACCGGTTTAATGGCTCCTCAAATGGCTCCTCCTCTCTTGTAGTATTTACATCAACAATTGAAATACTAAACTATACTAAAATTACATATCAAGAAAAATTAAAGTAAAATAAAAGGAAGGACGCAGCCTCCATTTAATAATTACATCCCCAAAAAGAATACCTGTAATCATCATACATCCATCCATACAACAATCACAACATTTAGGGATTTTTCCATGATCACCACCCTTCCTTACGAGCCACAAATTCAAAATTTAAAGCTCTGGAAGGCATACATAAAATCTTGCATATCATTTGTAGAATATAAACACAAAGTATAACAAGTTATGGATTTTTGATTCAAAATTGATTTAGTTCTAATTTTTGCTAAGTTGATTAAATTTATCACATAAATTAATCAACTTCTATAAACCACATAAAAGGTAAGAGAACCAATTCTCTTAACAAAAATAAATTGGCCATTAGAATGCAAAAAATATATTTGAACTAAAAATCAATTAAACGCACGAAAACGCCTAAGGTTGGCTCTAATACCACTGTTGGGGTTTCAAGAATCATGTATAAGAAAAGTTAACGAAATGAACGCAGCGGAAACAAAGATATCTTTTACACATGATTCTCCTAAGGCGTTGTTCGTGTGTTTTAATCAAAAATATAAGCATAAAAGGGAGTTAAACGAAATACCTCTCGAAGCGCGCTTTGAAACAAGTCGGTTCGGATGTTCCACAGTTCGAGTCCCACAAGTGTCGGACCTCTAGTTCAGACACACCAACAACGAATGTCGAACAGAAGAGAGAACTTTCGGATGTTCACCACTTCGATTGTGCTAGCAATCACGTGGAAACAATCCGTCGTATTCTTGATGTATAGTAGTCACGGCCCGAATGAGATAACGCTCTTCTTTCTTGCGCCTCAAAGACACAAGAACACGCACACACTTTGCTCTATTTTTCAGCAAAGCATCTTCTCTCTTAAAAACTAGCGCACGCCCACCTTTCTCTGTATTTCAACCCCTCTCTAAAAGTCACTCAAAAACCAACTCTTATATATATATATATATATAAACAGATCAGCAACAGTTGCTGATCGATGGACGATCAGCAATCTGTTGCTGATCGTCCCCCTCATGCACGAACGATCGTGCATGAGCGGTTGCTCATACACGAGTTCGTGTATGAGCGGTTGCTCATGCACGACTTCGTGCATGATGGTCAGCAACTACTGACCATTCATGCACGATTTCGTGGATGATGGTCAGCGATTCTTGACCATCCAAGGTTCATGCATGTGATTTGTGCACATGCATGAAGCTATATATATTATTTTATTATTAGTCATTAAAAGGTATTGATTAATTAATTAATCTCAATCCCTTTTAAAAATAAAAAAGAACGCAGCTTTAGGGCATACATCTAACATTTATGTGGTTGTTGATCAGTTTTCAAAGATGGCTCATTTTATACCTTGTTATAAAACTAATAATGCATCTCATGTTGCTGATTTGTTCTTTAGGGAAGTTGTACGTTTGCATGGCATGCCTAGATCGATTGTTTCAGATCGAGATTCTAAATTTCTTAGCTACTTTTGGAAAACATTGTGGAAAAATTAGGAACACGATTGTTATTTTCTACTACTTGTCATCCACAGACCGATGGTCAAACCGAGGTAGTTAATAGAACTTTAGGGGTATTGTTGCGTGCTATTATTAAAAAGAACATAAAATCTTGGGAAGATTGCCTGCCACATGTTGAGTTTGCATATAATAGGAGCATGCATTCTGCTACTAAATTTACACCATTTGAGGTTCTCTATGATTTTAATCCGTTAACTCCGTTAGATTTAACCCATTTACCCGTTGATGAGCGTGTTGATTTAGATGGAGCAAAGAAAGCTGAAATTTTCAAGGCATTGCATGAGAAGACGCGCACAAATATTGAGCGCAAGATTGAGCAATATGCAAGGCAAGCCAACAAAGGGCGCAAGGAAGTGGTGTTTGAACCCAGCGATTGGGTGGGTTCATATATGCAAAGAGAGATTTCCTGAGCAGTGACATTTTAAGTTATTACCATGAGGGGATGGACCATTCATGGTTTTGGAAAGAGTTAACAATAATGCCTACAAGCTTGATCTTCTAGGTAAGTATGACATTAGTGCCACATTTAATGTTTCTGACTTGACTCTTTTTTATGCCAGTGATGATTTTAGGGCAAATCCTTTGCATAGGGGAGGGAATGATGTGGACATCGAGCCATATCGAGGAGGAGGTGCTAAGGATCCATTATCTATTCCTACTGGTTCGATCACTCGAGCGCGGGCCAAGCAATTTAGGCAAGCTGTTGGTGTCATGGTTCGTGATCTTTGGCGTGGAGATGACCTTAGATCAGATCTTGAAGAATCTTGGAAATTTTGGCATAATTTGATTATCTGGTCACCAAATATTTGACCAAGTCAAATATGAATATTCTTCTTGTTTAGGAATATTCTAGAATATGACGCATTAGATTTTTACGGTTTGTGTGGTGGCTAGAAAGCTTATTTAAAGGATTTGTCAAATTTCTTTGAGGAGATTTTATTTTTAAGGAAAAGAATTGAGAGATTTTATGCTACTGCTCTTTTGAGAACTTGACCTTATCAAGATTATCTTTGGCGGTGGATTTAACTTATCGAGCGAGATAGCGAATTTTTTCGCTCATGGCGTCTATAACATTGGTTGGTTGACACACGTTCGTCAACAGGTCACATTCATACCGAGGTTGCCAATCACAGGTTTGATTCGAGGTCGAGGTTTGCAATTCACACCATCTGGGCCTTCGTATAACGATTCTTCCGCAACGATTCACATCAAATTCTCCCATAGAATGCACTATCTTCTCAAGCCTTTCAAAACTTTGCTTCAGTAACTAAAAATCTTCACCATGCACAGTAGACTATACTTGAATCTTTAGGGCGTTCAACTGGTCATGCAAAGACACTGAAGTGGCCTTAAAAGCATTCTTGAGATCCTGCATCTCATAGCCCATAGCATATTGCTATTTCCTGATGTCCAATAGAATCTCCAGTAGTCTTGAAAAGTCTGTTGTTTGAGCTATTGCATCACTAGGATCAGCCTGAGTTGATTCTAGGGATTTTGAGAATGGATGGAGCTTCAGCAAATTGTCCACCATGACTGTCTTTTAGGTAATGCGAGGCATACACATCCTCTGGGTCTATTGCAGAACGACTCACATCACTAGCAAATATAGGTGAATAAATACTTTTTGGTCCAATAGCTCCCCCTATTTTGTTGCCTTCAGGTGGAGTAGGTAAGGTTTCTTCTTGTTCAACTTCAACTTCAGAGTGATGAGCATTAGCAATTCCAGTTCCTGCCATCTCATAATCACTAGATAGGGAGACAGCTAAAGTTGGCTCGAAAGAGTCTTCTTGAACCTAATCTTGTTCTTCTCTCTCTTCTTCTTCCTCTTCTTCTTCCTCTTCTCTTCTTTCTTCCTCTGTTCTTCATCTTCCTTCTCTGTCTCTTCTCTCTCTTTCCTCCTTCTAGCTCTTCTCTTGTCTCATGAAAGCTGACAAAACTCTTTAAGTTTGTTAAGGTTAAAAGAGTCAGTTCATCCTCATCTTCTTCATCTTGCGAGATGAGAGTTCTTTACTTTTTCGCTGGAGCAACCATGGGCTCCTTGCCTTTCCTCTTCATTGCAGCAGAGTCTTATTTTGCTTTGAGGGGAGACTTCTCCTTCATACGCTCCAACACCTTGTTCAACTCTTTCAAACGCATCTTTGTGACCATTTTGAAACCAATCACCATTGAAGAGATGGTTGTCAAGCATAATGGTGCAGAAATGTGAATTTTAAAGTGTCTAAAGAGACGTGTGATAAGAGCAAAATAAGGGAGTTGTCCATTATCTTTCACTACAGTTTGATACATATGAAACAAGATAGTGTGAGGCAAAGAGAATTTAAATCCAATATTGATGGCGCACATCAATTTCACTTCAGATTGAGAGACATCAGTCTTGGATGTCAATTTGGAACGAATGCAGTTGATCACAATCTTGTGCAGCAAGATATTAGAGGCACTCATCCTAGTGTAGGAAATCTTGCCTTCAACATCCCTATCTTTCACCAACAACAGAATAGCATGAACAATAGACACGCTAATTGGTTGGAAACTCATTCTTTCCACCCCAATTATGTCATCCAATGTATTTGTATCCACCAAAAATACCTTGTCCTTCACTGTGAAAGTAAAACTGTTTGCATCTAAGAAAGATAAGTTCGAGTTAAAGTATGTAGTAAGCTCTGGATAAGCGGTAGTGGATTCGAACGAAGTGTTCCAATTGTAGTAAAGCAAACTTCTCTCGCAGATTGACTTTTAGCGAATCAAGGAAATCAAAGTCAATAGTCCTAGGGTTCATAACCCCTCTCTTCATAAGGTTCGAATAAACCTTCTGGTGATTCTTCGATCTGAAAAGCCTTGAACCATCATTAACAACATTTGCAGCAACATCTATTCTAGGCTGAAAATGAGTAAACATTTGTTCATCGTCGTCCAGAACTTGTGGTTGATTTGCAATGCCATAGAATGGATCACTTGGGAAATTTGCAAAAGTTCTTTCAATCGTTCATTTCTCTACAACTCATAACATTTCCAACTCCCGCAAGAACAAGGTTTCATTCTTGTACCCTCTATCTCTTAAAAATTCATCGATTAAAGACATCGGCGTTCCTCCTTTCTTCAAATTAGAGTAAAGTTTGAAAGCAACCTTGGGAGTTAGCGTTCTTACAGGTTCAACCTTCTGATATTGCTAGTATGAGTACCTAGAGGAGGGTGAATAGGTATATAAAAGATTTTTCTTCAACAATTGTACAATACTAGACAGTTGAAGGAAACGATAATCAAAGTAAGACTGAGAGAAGAAAAATTTGAACACGCGGTTTATAGTGGTTCGGCTTATATCAAGCCTACGTCCACTCTTCTTCACGACAACCTATTGGCTGGATTCCACTATGAACAAAAGAGAATTCTGGACTTTGCCTTGATTCCACGGTGTAGATGTTCTACCACACCTCCTCAAGATTTCTCACAAATATAGACTCTCTTTTGTATACAAGTATTCGCTCAAAGGAATTGTCTAAACAAAAGGAGCTTTAGACTTTGGAATTCTTCTATCGCGCACACCTTGAACAACTAAGACTGTCTTCCTTATATACTCCTTTATGCCATCATACCCGTTGGCACTTACCAAAGGAATTCCTCCAATCTACCCGTTGGATGGAATCAATTAGAAAGATTGTTCAAGCTATTAAAGGAACGTGTTGATAGCTCATCAATCATGTTCGCCCATACAATCGGGATCTCGGTTTCCATAAGCGAAACCTTCCAATAATATTTAGGCAATCACCGGATCTTCAATTATCGAGTCAATCTTCGATCAATCAAAGGACTCCGTTATGTCTTCTCCACCACGAGATCTTCTCCAGTTGATAAGGTTAAATCCTTAACGAAACATCCGGTTCTGGATAACCTTTCTTCAACGGATTAGAGGCTGTCAATGAGGATAGACTTTGAGTCTTGAGTCGGCTGTCCAGGAGATCTTCGGACTTTAAATAGCGAGTCTGCAAGCCTTTAGACTAGGCGATAGAAACGTTTTGTCAACTTCAAAACACTTCAAGAAGATTTCTCCAACAATCTCCCCCTTTTTTATGGTGACAAAACTTTCCTGCTGATTTAGATATATTTGACACCGCAAAACATTTCTCAAACACATATGCATATCTTATAGAGATAAATGGCTAACGAGAATAACACTAGAATCTACAACCACGAAAAATAGGTTAGTCTAGTATATGATGAAGCCATCCATAAGATATCAATATTAGTTAATAGAAGCAGTCAAGTCCAAGTCTAGTTCAGTTCTCATCCAGACACAAAACAAAGTCAAACAGAGTTCAAACTACAAATCAATCCAACAAACAATTACAAGTTTAATGAATGAAAGGTTTTTGTTCAAATCTTGCATCTTTCCCCCCTTTTTGTCATCATTAAAAAGGATAAGATGAAGTCAAGATTGCTTGGGAGCGCGGACAAGCTGGAAATCTTCCATAGGCGAACGATGCCTTCCAGGCCTTTTAAAGTCTTCCTTTAGTTGTGCAATCTCCTCACTCTTGGCATTGGCCTGATTCTTAACAGAGATGGCTTGCATTTTATCATTCAATGAACGGGAAGAAGCTTGACCTTCATTCTTCAAGCTTTGAACTTCGCATCCCAAGGCATAAATTTGACCTCACATCTCAAGAGAATATCCATGATTCTGCGAAAATCTGCTCCATTATCGATCAGTACTTGCTTCGGCTCGATCGATGGAGTAAATGCGACGATGGTAGATCAACATAATCTCGCAGGTTTGGTGATGAAACTTTATGACCTTCCTCTGGAAACTGAGATGCATAAACATCCTCTGGGTCTGCTGGTGAGCGGCCCGACTCCTTCACTTGCATCGGGATATGAAGACTTCACTCCTTTCTCTGATCTCCCCTGTTTCTATGCCTACGGTGGAGAAGAGTGTTCCTCGGTTCTCCTTCTTCTCTTCTTTCTTCTTCGAGTCTTTCCTCCTCTGTTTCTTTTTCAGCTTCTATTTCTTCTTCTTCCTTCTCCTCTGCTTCTTTCGTCATTTGTTCCGATTCTTTCTGTGGAACAAGACAACTTAAATTCTTCAAAGCCAATGCAGAGATGGTGATGTCTTCCTCATCATCTTCATCCTCAATGAGGAGAGCTCTTCTTCTCTTGGATGGAGCAACCATGGGCTCCTTCCCTTTTCTTTTAGCTGCGAAGAGATTTGATGAGATTTTGCGGAGTCTTCTCCTTGAATTTCTTCAACTCCTTGCTCGGTTCCTTCGGACGCATTTTGGTCACCATTTTCAGTCCTACCACCATATGATCGCATGGTCGAACACAAAATATTTGTGGAGGCTGAATATTCGAGATGTCCGAATAACTTCGTAACAAGGCTTGGGTAAGGAGTTGACCTCTGTCCTTCATCATTGCTCTATACATGTGAAACATCACGGTGTGAGGAGAGAAAACCTTTTCTAAAGAGAATGGCATACATCGGCTTGGCCTCCGAACTTGAAACATCGGTCTTGGAAGTTGATTTCGGTCGGAGGCAATTAATCACAATCTTGTGAAGCAAGATGTTGAATGCACCCAGCCTTAAGTAGGTGATCTTTTCATATGTTCTCCTGTCCTTCACCAATTCAAGTGTGGCCCGAGCAATGGAAACTTTGATTGGTTGATATCTTCCTCTTTCGACTTCTAACACATCCCCGGCATATTCATATCCACAACATAGTCTTGGTCTTTAACGCTGAAAGAGAATCTATTCGCATCCAAAAGCTTAGATTTGAATATAAATATGCAAGTTAATTCAGCATAGGCCTGCGTAGAGTCGAGCGGAATTTTTCAAGTTGAAGATAATCTGAACTTTTCCCTCAAGTTCACATTCACGGCATCCCAGAAAATCAAAATCCACACTCCTAGGGTTTATTACCCCACGCTTCAGCAATTTTGAGTACGAGATCCTTTTGCTCCTTCAATCTGAACAAATCTCCCATTTTTCCTTGATTTTCAACCTCAACACCCATTTTGGTTGAAATTGACTGTACAATTTGTCATCATCATTCCCATCTGAGGATTATTTGATCACAAGGATCACTTGGGATATTTGCAAGGGTTTCCTCAGCCACCCCTTTTCGAGCAATTCCCAAACTTTCCATTTTTCGCAGAAAGATATATCCGTTCCCATGTCCTTTGTCTTTAAGAAAATCATCAATGTAGTTCAAAGGAGTACGAATTCCTTTTAAGGCACGATATAACTAGTAAATATAAGCGGGCTTTTGAACTCTTACGAGTGCATCCTCGATGATTTCTTCCTGTTGATTTATCAACGCCTTGAGGACTAGATGGAGGAGAATGACGCTGTTGAGAATGTTGTGGGCTCGCTTCTGTTGCAGTCACTTCTTCTTGGTAAGATCGAGTGCGTAGGCCCCTCACTCATTCGCCATGGTCCCACCTTGCGATTCTCGAAGACTTTCTTGAAGATGACATCTTTCTCAGTTTTGGAAGATTCCTTGCTTGACTTTCCCGGAAAGATGACAACTTTTGAGGATTAAACGAAGAAGACAAACGGGAATGAAAGATCGATGCTTTCTAGGGTTTTGAGAGAAAAATGAAGAGGAATCGACGGTGCACGATCGGTTAAAAAGAGGGATAAACGAACCGTCACAAAGGAAATAAAAAAAAAATGCCTTTTCAAAATAACTGTCTTTTTCAAAAATAGCCATTTCAAAAATAACTTCCTTTTGAAAATGAAACGATGCAATATTTACGTCAATTAAATATAGCAACAATTTAAACACGATCGACGATCGTACCTTTTCAAGATGAGATTCAAGAGAAAAGACTTACGGTCGACGGATGTACCAAGACTATCTTTCGGATAAAGTCTTGTAAGTGCGAGTCGAAAGTCTTTAGACTTTGATATCCTCATACCTCAGAATGTTGAGTCACGGAACGTATAGACTCAAATTGATTTTTGTCCAAAGGCTTTGTGAATATATCCGCCGTTGATTCTTTGAGTCAACAAATTGAATTGAAACATCTCCATTTTGAACATGGTCTCTAATAAAGTGATGTCGAATCTCTATATGCTTTGCTCTTGAGTGGAGAATTGGATTTTTGGTGAGGTTGATAGCGCTGGTGTTGTCGCAATTAATCTCCGTGCATGAGTCTTCAATTTCAAAGTCTCTTAGCTCTTTTTTATCCATAGAATTTGCGAACACCAGCTTCCAAGGGCTACATACTTTGCTTCATTGTTGAAAGGGACACACAGTGCTTTGTTTCCTTGAAAACCAAGACATTGTCCTGCTTCCAAGCAACTGGCAAGTTCCCGAAGTGCTTTTTCTATCAACTCTGCAACCGGCCAGATCTGCGTCTGAATATCCCAGAAGATTAAAGTCTCCTTCTTAGGATACCAAAGACCGATGCTTGATGATGAAGCAACGTATTTAATGATGCGTTTCGCAGCACTGAGATGGGATTCTCTAGGATCTGATTGAAACCTAGCACAAATGCAAACACTCAACAAAATGTCGGGTCTGGAAGCGGTAAGATAAAGAAGTGAACCAATGATGCTTCTGTACAGCTTTTGATCAACTTTTTTCCCTTCTTCATCTTTGTCTATCTCCAAAGAACTTGACATTAGTATGTCGGTCTTTTTGCACTTTTCAGTCAAACCTTTTGACAAGATCATTAACATATTTTCTTGATAAATAAAAGTTCCTTCCATTGATTGTTTTACTTGAAGACCAAGAAAGAATGTTAACTCTCCCATCATACTCATTTCAAACTCATCACATAGACTTAGAAAATTTCTTGCACAAATTTTCATTAGAGGATCCGAAAATAATGTCATCCACATATATTTGAACAAGTAAGAAAATTTTGTTTTCCTTTTTGATAAATAAAGTCGTATCTACTTTACCTTTGACAAAACCATTTTGTATTAAAAACTTACTTAATCTGTCGTACCAAGCTCGAGGTGCTTGCTTTAAACCATACAAAGCCTTTTCGATCTGAAGGCGAGTCGCTTCTTTGGGTCTTCAAACCTAATGGTTGTTCCACATAAACTTCCTCATGGATAAATCCATTTAGGAAGGCGCTTTTGACGTCCATTTGGAATAACTTGAAATTCTTATAACAAGCAAACGCAAGTAATAGTCGAATAGCTTCTAACCTTGCTCTTTGGAGCGTAAGTCTCATCATAGTCTATTCCTTATTCTTGCGTATATCCCTTGGCCACGAGTCTTTCTTTGTTTCGTACGACTTTTCCTTTCTCATTCATCTTGTTTCTAAACACCCATTTAGCTCCAATAACAGTTTTACCTTTTGGTTTGGATGTCAATTCCCAGACATCATTAATGTTGAACTATCTGAGCTCTTCTTGCATAGCTTCAATCCAGCTTTCATCAAATAAAGCTTATTCTATGCTTTTTGGTTCAATTTCATAAACGAGAGTCACGACACTAGACTCTTCTCGCCTTTTGGATCTGGTGCGAATTCCTTCATTAATTTCGCCGATTATAAGATCTTTGGGATGACTAGACTTATGCTTCCAGTTACTTGTTGATTTGTCTGGTTCCAGTTACTTGTTGATTTGTCTGGTTGATGATCTCTCTCTTTGTTTGGATCTTCACGAACATCATGATGCTGGTTTTCCAGAGTCTGAGATGCTTCTTGAGTTGTAAGCTTTGGAAGGTTTGGAGCGGTTCGGACTCTTCTTGATGAGTCGACTTGATTCATCTTGCGTTGAGTCTTGAAATTTGACATTCATTGACTCCTCCACGGGCTCTTCTTGTTAGACTCTAAAGGCTTTGCTTGATGTAGAATATCCAATGAAGATACCTTCAACTGATCTTTCTTCAAACTTACCAACTCGATCTTTTGCATTTTTCAATATAAAACATTTGCAACCGAATACATGAAAGTATGAAACAATAGGCTTCTTATCTTTGAATAACTCATAAGGGGTTTTCTCTAGAATAGGTCTTAAGAAGACTCTATTGATGATATAGCATGCTGTTGAAACAGCTTCAGCCCAAAATCGTGAAGAAATCTTGCTTTCAATTAAAAGAGTTCTAGCCATTTCTTGAAGAGATATGTTCTTTCTTTCCACAACTCCATTTTGCTGAGAGTATATGGAGAGGAGAACACATGATTAAAGCGATTCATCACAAAATTTTGTAAAATCTTGATTTTCAAATTCACCTCCATGATCTGTTCTTATACTTGAGATAACACATCCTTTTTCATTTTGAACCTTTTTAGCAAACTTTTCAAAATACGAGAAGGTTTCGGACTTACTTGCAAGGAAATATACCCAAGTAAAACGGGAGTAATCGTCCACAATTACTAGGCAATATTTCTTACCTCCAATACTACGTGTTGATTGGTCCAAGAGATCCATATGCAGCAAGCGTAGTACATGATTAGTAGAGACATGATTTATTGGCTTAAATGAATTTCTTACCTGCTTTCCCCGAATACATGGAGTGCATGGATCGATCTTTTGATAAGGTAATTTGGGTAGTCCTCGAACAAGCTGCTTTGATGAGATTTTGGCTAATTGCTTCATGTTGACATGACCAAGCTTTACGTGCCATAAGCTTGCTTCGTCTTGAATTGAGATAAAACATTGCGATTCATTTGGTTTCACATCCGGAAGATAGATGTTTCCATGTCTTCGATCCATGAAAGACGAGTAGAGTCTTTCTTGATTCCGAACATATTCCTTCTTGAAAGAAGATCTTGAAACCAGTATCACACAATTGACTAATCTTTGAGAAGATTGTAATTGAGTCCTTCCACTAAGGAAACATTACTTATTGTGAGATTTCCAATTTTCACAGTTCCAAATCCCACAATACTTCCTTTGTTGTTTCCTCCAAATGAAACTTTTCCACCATTTACTTGAGCAAGCTTTATAAAACAATTTGAGTCTCCTGTCATGTGTCTTGAGCATCCACTGTCAAGATACCACTTTACATTTTTCTTGACGGTGACCTGCATTTAAAAAAGAGTCTCAAGCTTTCTTTGGTACCCAAACTTTCTTGGGTCCTTTGGTGTTAGTAACATAAGCGATATTAGCCCATATTTTCTTAACGGGTTTCCAAACCATAGGAAACTCTTTTTCAAAGTGATCCGGACTGTTGCATTTTGAACATCCGAGAGCATTTCTACCTACTGATTTTACAAAAACTTTCTTGAAGTGATTTTTGTAAGCCTCTCTCGAGAGTCTTTTCTTAATTCTTTCTTTTACTTTAGGAAAATCAATCAAGGGAATTGTTTCTCTTGTCATACCTAGACCGGACTTATTGAAGTAAGGTCTTTGAGCTGAAAGAATTTTCTCAAGTTTTTCAGACCCTATTGAAAATTTCTTTGAAATATTTGATAAGTCTGTTTTTAAAATAGCATTTTCTTTTAAAAGATTATCTTCATTTTCTTTAAGAGTGGAAACAGTCATGTCTAGACTTTTAACTCTTTCTACTAAAACATTTTTCTTTTGTTTTAGAGCTGAGTTTTCCTTTTCAGTTCAGAAATTCTTTTGAGAGAAGTCTTTAGACTAAAACATAGTTCATCAATGTATTTAGAAACTTTGACAGGAATTTTAAAATTACTTGCCTCAAATTCAGCATGTCAGTCGATCCGAGTCTAAGTCGATGTGCCATCGGACATAGATTCATACTCATTATCACTTTCTTCACACTCTGTCATCACTCCGGGTTTCGGCTTTGAGAGCTTTTCGAAATTTTTCAGCTTTTCCTCTCTTCTTCGAAGAAGATGACAGTTAGATCGATGTGTCCATTTTTCTTACATTCAAAGTAGATTACGTCTTTGTTTGGTTCCTCATCATCAATAGACTTAGTCTGCTGTCTTTAAAAGCTTTGTTTCTTTGAGTTGAACCTTCTTCTTTTTCTATTCAGTTTTACTGAATCTTCTTATCATGAGAGCAAGCTCCTCATCGTCCATATCATCTTCAGAATCTGTATCATCGGAATCATCATTTGATTTTAATGCAATGGATTTCTTACCTTTTGGATCTTCATCTTCATTGATCCGTTCCACTTCATAAGACTGAAGAGTTCCAATTAGCTCGTCGACGAGATAGTGGCATAATTCTTTGCGTCTCTCTTATCGAAGTCTTTATGTGATTCCAATCCACGGAGAGTCCACCACGGTAGCTTGTTTACCTTCATGGGATCGAAGTTGGTTGACCTTGATTTTCAAGACCATTCACAATATCGTAAAACGACTAAACATGTCGGATATAGATTCTCTGGTTTCATTAAAAGGCTTCGTATTGACCGAGAAGAATGTTGATTCTTGTTTCCTTCACTCGATCTGTTCCTTCATAGGTGATATGCAATCTGTCCCAAACTTCTTTTCTTTGTAACACAAGAAGATATTCTATTATATTCAGTTGGTGACAAAGCACAATATAAGGAGTAAATTGCTTTTGCATCGAGTGCTTGTCTCTTGATTATCTCTTCCTAAGTCATTCCGCTTTGGTCTCATCGGTTTCTTTTCCTCTTTCAAAGGCGATGCGTGGTAGGAGTAATTCCTTTTTCTACAACGTCCCATTCCAGATGATCCTTTGATCGTAGGAAAGCTTTCATCTTGTTCTTCCAAATGTTGTAATCATTTCCATCAAAGTAGGGTGGTTTGGTATTCCTTTGCCCTTCCATCAACCCTGGTGCTAGCATACTAGCCATGGATCTTTTACTACGAAGTAAAACACTTCAAATAAAGTAAGTACACAGGCTCTAATACCAATTGATATTGCTAGTATGAGTACCTAGAGGGGGGTGAATAGGTATATAAAAGATTTTTCTTCAACAATTGCACAATACTAGACAGTTGAAGGAAACGATAATCAAAGTAAGACTGAGAGAAGAGAAAATTGAACACGCGGTTTATAGTGGTTCGGCTTATATCAAGCCTACGTCCACTCTTCTTCACTGACAGCCTATTGGCTGAATTCCACTATGAACAAAAGAGAAGTTACAGCACAGCTTTGCCTTGATTCCACAGTGTAGATGTTCTACCACACCTCCTCAAGATTTCTCACAAATATAGACTCTAATTTGTATACAAGTATTCGCTCAAAGGAATTTTCTAAACAAAAAGGAGCTTCAGACTTTGGAATTCTTCTATCGCGCACACCTTGAACAACTAAGACTGTCTTCCTTATATACTCCTTTATGCCATCATACCCGTTGGCACTTACCAAAGCAATTCCTCCAATCTACCCATTGGACGGAATCAATTAGGAAGATTGTTCAAGCTATTAAAGGAACGTGTTGATAGCCCATCAATCCTGTTCGCCCATACAATCAGGATCTCGGTTTCCATAAGCGAGAACCTTCCAATAATATTTAGGCCATTACCCGAATCTTCAATTATCGAGTCAATCTTCGATCAATCAAAGGACTCCGTTATGTCTTCTCCAGCCACGAGATCTTGTCCAATTGATAAGGTTAAATCCTTAACGAAACATCCAGTTCTGGATAACCTTTATTCAACGGATTAGAGACTATCAATGAGGATAGACTTTGAGTCTTGAGTCGGCTGTCAGGAGGTCTTTAGACTTTAAATAGCAGAGTCGCAAGCCTTCGGACTAGGGCGATAGAAACGTTTTGTCAACTTCAAAACACTTCAAGAAGATTTCTCCAACACCTTCTCTATAACTTCATCGTTTGGTTAAGTCGATTGAGAAGATTGGCGTTGTTGAGAAGGTTGTTGCTGACTTGGACGCAGTGGTGGAGAAGAATCTTCTTCCTCGATCAAGTCAAAATGCGTAGGACCCTCAGGCATATGTCGTGGTCCCCTGCTTGCAATCCTCGAAGACTTTCTTGAAGACATTGTCACTTCAAGGGAGAAATTCACCAACTTGCTCGAAAAAGGTGAAATTTTTTTGGACAAATCGAGAGTGAAAGTGAAAGCAAATAGAAATTTTGTATTCTAGGGTTTCAGTGTAAAACGAAGAAGATGAATCTAGGCAGTATATAAAGCAAGTGAATTGAGATAAACGAAGCGTCGTAAAAGGAAAAATAAAAATACCTTTTCAAAAAGAATAATTTCCTTTTTGAAAATAACTGTCTTTTCAAAATTGATAACTATCTTTTTATAAAAAAAAAAAAATTAGAAAGATTATTTCAATCAATTAGCAATTAATAAGTAACTATACCTTTTCAAGTTTAAAATACTTGGAATAGAAACAATTTATAGTCTAACTCTTGGTCTTCTGAGTCTGAACACCTTCAGACTTTACCTTTGAGTCTTGAGCACATCTAAACTTTACTAGATAAGAGATATAATGTTCAGTCTGGTGCGAATAGACTTAAATAGGCTTTTCTCTAGAGGCTTTGTAAATATGTCTGCCAGTTGATTCTTTGAGTGAATAAACTGAATCATAACTTATCCATTTTGAACATGATCTCTAATAAAATGATGTCGAATCTCTATATGCTTTGCTCTTGAATGAAGAATTGGATCCTTTGTGAGGTTAATTGTGCTGGTGTTGTCACATTTGATCTCAGCGCAAGAGTCTTTGATTCCAAAGTCTATCAATTGTTGTTTTAACCATAAGATTTGAGAACAGCAACTTCCAAGAGCCATATACCCTGCTTCTGCTGTTGAAAGAGTTATAGTACTTTGCTTCCTTGAGAACCAAGATATTGTCCTGTTTCCTAGCAATTGGCATCTACTAGATGTACTCTTTCTATCAACTCTGCAACCTGCTAAATCTGCGTCTAAATATCCAAGGAGGGTAAAGTCTCCTTCTTTGGAATACCACAAACCTAAATTTGAAGTAGTTGCAATATATTTAATGATGCGTTTTGCAGCGCTTAGATGAGACTCTTTTAGAGCAGATTGAAATCTAGCACAATTACAAACACTAAACAAAATGTCAAGTCTAGAAGCAGTAAGATAAATAAGTGAACCAATAATACTCCTGTAAAGTTTTTGGTCAACTTTCTTTCCTCATTCATCTTTATCCAGCTTCGAAGAACTAGAAATTGGTATCTCAGTCTTTTTGCAATTCTCCAATCCGAACTTTTTAACAAGTTCTTTTGCATATTTTTCTTGATGAATGAAAATTCATTCTTTCAATTGTTTTACTTATAGTCCGAGAAAGAAGGATAATTAACATATCATGTTTATCTCAAATTCATCCTATATAGACTTAGAAAACTTCTTGCACAGATTTTCGTTAGGCGATCCAAATATAATATCATCAACATAAATTTGAACAAGTAGAAAGTTTTTATCTTCCCTTTTAATAAACAATGTAGTATCCACTTTTCCTTTGATAAAACCATTTTGCATTAAAAAATTACTTAACCTGTCATACCAAGCTCGGGGTGCTTGTTTTAAGCCATATATAGTTTTTTTTTTTTTTCGGTCTAAATCTTTTGAGTCCGGTCTCTTTGGATCTTCAAATCCAAGAGGTTGTTCCACATAGACTTCTTCTTGAATAAATCCATTTAAGAATGCACTCTTAATGTCCAATTGGAATAACTTGAAATTTTTATAACAGGCAAAAGCAAGTAATAATTTATTGCTTCTAACCTGGCTACTGGTGCGTAGGTTTCATCATAATCTATCCCTTTTTTTCTTGTGTATATCCTTTGGCCACGAGTCTTGCTTTGTTCCTGATCACTTTTCATTTTTCGTTCAACTTGTTCCTGACAACCCATTTAGCTCCAATAATGGATTTACCTTTTGATTTAGGAGTTAACTCTCATACATCGTTAATGCTGAACTATCTGAGTTCTTCTTGCATTGTTTCAATCCAGCTATCGTCAGCTAAAGATTCTTCTATGCTTTTGAATTCTATTTCATAAATAAGTGCCGCAGCGCTAGTGTGGCACCCCTCGATGGCCCCCGATCCGTTAGGGTCGCCACTGTTCGCTTACATTTCACTTGACCTGATAATATATTACTCTGATACCAAGGAATTTCATTATAATTCATAAATCCTGGGGGTTTACATCTTTTAGATCGTTCCCTGCGCAATTTATATGGCGGAAGCACATCCATCAACTCCCTTCCCTATATTCAGAAAACGATGCACACCAACTAAACATTTATAGGTAAAATCCGGACATTTTTATTTACTTAAACTAGATGGACATCATTCATCGGTACATCAAAATGCCGTAGTCTTCTATACTTGGCTATACTTCAAAAGATGACCGACATCTCCTCCAACAGTTGTATACTTAAAGTCCATCGATCAGTGTCGGCGTCCAAAAGTTCATTCATTTGCTATCCTCCTCCTCACGGTCATATCCAACCACTTGATCCATCTACCCGGGCAGTGGTAGTAAAGGTATCTTATCTAGTCTGAAATGTTAGTCCCCAAACGAGGTGAGTACAACCACTCAGTAGTAAAGATCCACCAAACTACAAAATGCAATAAGCAAGATAATCAAGATATCACAAGTAAAACACATAATCATTCATGCTATTGAGCATACATCACCATGCGGTCATGCATATCTCACTATGCCCTCGTGCATATCTCACCATGCAGTCATGCATATCTTGCCATGGCATCGTGCATATACCACCATGATTCGTATCATCCATGCTATCAAGCATACATCACCATGAGATCCATTCACGCCTTCATGATCGCATTTTCAATATCAAATAGCATCAATTTACTTTCATAAGCAAATCATACATAATTTCTTTTGCATACACCAATGCACATAATTTAATTTCAGTTCTTATCTCTTACAAGGATCTCATTTTTTTTTCACCCAGGGACCAATGTTTGCATCCCACAATTTATCACCCGCATCCAACCTGGCATCGCAAGGGCCTCCGGCATACACCTCTGGGCATCCGGCACACACACTCCAAGCATCTCATACCCCAACGAGGTATCCCCTCGACACACACCTCTGAGGCTTCCGGCACACACCTTCGAGCATCTCGAAACTCCCAAGGACATCCGACACACACACTCCGGGCATCCCAACACTCCCGGGGCATCGTTGACTCACACCTCCGACGGTCTCGTTATTATCTCAATTTATATTCACACATATATCACAATTTCAACATGGCATTTGATGCAACAATATCAAAGGTCTCAACCAGCTTTTAATGTCACATGATATGCCAAACATCACCATATATGCAGCATATATAACCACTCAAGACATCATATTTCGTAGGGCAGTCCATTTATTCTTGAAAATACAGCAAATTTCGGATAAAGCAGAATGCACTTCTTTAATAAAAATTCTGGACAAATTAGTAAACGATCTCAATAAATTCTGAAAATTTAACACCATGTAAAAACGATCTAGAGAAACATATTTCATGAAGAACACTATGTCAATAAAGTTTCACATCAATCACATAAATCCATACATCACAGAAAAAGAAATTCCAGTACCACTTTTGCAATGTTTAAGCAATAATTTCGATTAAACCCTTAAATAAACTCCGAAAATTATGATATTTTAATATGTTATAAATAAGACATAGAGGTAAAAGTCTCATGAAGAAATAAAAGTCAAATTTCTTCTGTATTAAAATATATAATTTTTATAACTCTCCCTAACTTTCGGTTCACTATCCACATTCATCCTTTTCAAACAAAATCGTTTTCCCCAATCATTACGTGTCCGTTTATTCTCAAATTTTAGTATGTTACTCCTCAAGACGTTGTCTACAACTCTTATCAAAAACACGAGATCAAATTCGGACTAGATAATTGCACGAAATTCACAGAATCACAACAGATCATCATAACAGTTTCCAGATCTAGCTTTATCAAAGAAAAATGGTTTCATCAACCTATACTTGTCCATTTCCTTTTAAATTTTGATATGTTATTCTCTAAGAAGTCCTTTACAACTTTCATCAAGAAGTTGAAGTCAGATTCCAACTAGAACATCGCATGCAACTCACGAAATCATCAAAGGTCGACATAACAGTTTCCAGATCTAATTGCTTCAAAGGAAAATCATTTCACCAACCAATACTTGTTCATTTCCTCTAAAATTTCTATATGTTACTTTTCAAGAAGTCATTTACAACTTTCATCAAGAAGTCGAAGTCAGATTCTGACTACAACATCGCATGCAACTCACGAAATCACCAAAGGTCGGACTGTTTTTCCCAGAAACAGAATACTAGGTTAGAACACAACTTCGAAATTTGACACTTCATCCACATCCGAGATTCATTATTCATCACACACCAAACACAACAAGAAAAGGGTAGATCAATGGACTCTACTTGCTTCTAATCCAAGAAAAACACAGAAAGCAAACGGCGGGCTCAACAACAGAACACGTCGGCTCGACGGCGGCGACGAACCTCCTCCTTCTTCCTCGCACGCTCGCTCTCCCTCTCTCAATTTCACTCTCTCTCTCTCTCTCTCTGTCTCTCTCTCTCTCTCTCTCAATCCGCCCACTCTCCCTCTCTTTCTTTCCCCTTCATCATTTGAAATCATTTGGTTTGCATGGCTTCTTACACTTGGCTACAAAGGGGCAACACTTGGCAAGCTTCTTTTGCCACTTGTTAATTTTTCCATGCACATGATGGGCCTTCCTTTGGGCCGGGCCTCCCTCCATTCCTCTCTTCTCTTGGTCGACGGCATCTCCTCCTCCTTTGGGCTTCGCGGGCCAGGCCTAAATGGCCGAATGGTGCGGTCTTGTGGGCTGGTCTTGGCCTAAGAATTTTGGCCCACTCCCTCTTTTAATAATCTACTCTAAACCCCCCACTCATATAAATATCTAATTACACTTATTCACTTGGCCAATTCACTTGGCCATAAAACTTTGCATCATAAATAAATAAATTTCAACTTATAAAACACATGGCCAAGAATAGAATTTTCTCATCAAGTAATTATCCATTAAAAGCTTGGCCTTAAACCTATTGCAAATCATGGATCAAATGGCATACAACAAAATTTGATGGTACATCCATCACCTATCCATGGCTCATAGCACATCTAGAGGCTGTCATGAAATTCTAGGATGCCACAGCTAGACTCTTCTTGCATTTTGGATTTGGTGCGAATCCCTTCATCAATATTACCAATGATGAGTTCTTTGGGATGACTAGATTTGTGCTTCGAGTTGCTTGATGGTCTGGCAGGAAGCTGTTCTTCTACTTCAGTTGATTCTTCAACTTCCTTTCGCTGATTTTTAGAGATCTAAGTTGCTTCAGGGGAGGTAGACTTTGTAGAGTTTGGAGTAGGTTCGGATTCTTCAGGATGAGTCTGAATCAGTTCATTCTGTAAGGAGTCTTGGAATTTGACATTCGTAGATTCTTCCACAGACTGAGTCTTTTTGTTGAATACTTTATAGGCTTTGCTAGCGGTTGAATATCCAAGGAAGATTCCTTCGTCTGATTTCTCTTCAAACTTACTAGTTCGATCATTTGCATTTTTCAAAACAAAACATTTGCAACCAAATACATGAAAGTAAGAAACAATTGGCTTTTTTTTCCTTTGAATAACTCATAAGGAGTTTTCTCCATAATATGCCTTAAAAAGACTCTGTTAATAATATAACATGATGTAGAAACTGCTTCGGCCTAAAAATGAGAGGAAATACTACTTTCTATTAAAAGAGTTCTTAACATCTCCTGTAAAGATCTATTCTTTCTTTCCACAACTCCATTCTGTTATGGAGTGTATGGAGAGGAGAAAACATGCTGAAAACCTGATTCATCACAAAATTTTGCAAAATCTTAATCTTCAAACTCACCTACATGGTCTGTCCATATGCTTGAAATAGTATATCATTTCTCATTCTGAACTTTCTTAGCAAACTTTGAAAAGTAAGTAAAGGTTTCAGACTTACTTACTAGAAAGTAAACCCAAGTGAATCGTGAATAGTCATCAACGATTACTAGACAATATCTCTTTCCGCCTATGCTTCTAGTTCCGGTTGGCCCAAAGAGATCCATATACGAAGCTGCAAAACACGATTAGTAGAAACCTGATTTAATGGTTTAAAAGAATTTCTAACATGTTTTCCCAATACACATAGTGTGCATAAGTCAGATTTTTGAAACTTCAAGTTGGGCAGTCCTCGAACGAGATTCTTAGAAGAGATCTTGGCAATCTGCTTCATATTGACATGGCCAAGCTTTCGATGCCAAAGATTTACTTCATATTGAATTGAAATTAGACATTGAGACTTTTCTGGTTTTATATCCAGAAGATAGATGTTCTCATGTCTTCATCCAGTAAAAGATCGCGAAAGATCTTTACTAGTTCCTGAACATATTCTTTCTTGAAAATTGATCTTAAATCCAATGTCGCACAATTACTAATGCTAAGCAAATTGTAATTGAGTTCTTCCACTAAGGAAACATTGTTGATTGTGAGACTTCAAATTTTTACAGTTCCACATCCAACAATTCTTCCTTTGTTGTTTCCATCAAAAGAGACTTTTCCACCATTTATTTGCATAAGTTTTATAAAATAACTTGAATCTCCAGTCATATGCCTTGAACAGCCACTATCCAACTATCATTTAACATTTCTCTTGATAGTGACTTGCAATTAAAAAAGAAACTCAAAACTTTCTTTGGTACTCACATTTTCTTGGATCCATAAGAGTTAGTGCAATAAGCAGTCTTTGCCCATTCCTTCTTAACAGATCTCCAAACCATGAAACATTCTTTCTCAAAGTGTTCTGAGCTATTGCACTTAGAACATTTGAGAGCACTTCATCCAACAGGTTTTACAATGACTTTATGAAAATGATTTCTGTAAAAAGTTTTTGTAGGCCTTTGTTTGATTCTTTCTTCCACTTTTGGAAAATCAATTAGAGAAATAGTTTCAGAAGTCATTGCCAAGCCTAGTTTGGTAAAGTATGGTCTTTGTACTGAAAGAATCTTTTCCAATTTTCAAATTCTATTGAAAACCTTTTTGAAATATTTCAAATGTCATTTTTTAAAAATGTGCTCATGCACGATCGTCCGCTATGGACGATCAGCAACCGTTGCTGGTCATTTTTATTATAAAATGAACGAGGGACGAGTGTAAAAGAGGCTGTTGAAAAACAGAGAAAAAAGTCAGTGTGGTTTTGGTTTTGTTCGAGAGAAACACAAGCGAGAAATCAATGATGCTTTGCTGAAAATAGAAAGCAAATTGTGTGCGTGTTCTTGTGTCTTTGAGACGCAAGAAAGAAGATCATTATCTCGTTCGGGCCGTGACTATAATACATTGAGGATACGTTGGATCATTTCCACGTGATTGCTAGCACAATCGAAGTGGAGAATATCCGAAGGTTCTCTCTTTCGTTCGACGTTCGTTGTTGGTGTGTCTAAACTAGAGGTCCGACGCTTGTGGGACTCGAATTGTAGAACAACCGAACCGACTCGTTTCAAAGCGCTCTTCGAGAGGTATTTCGTTTAACTCCCTTTTATGTTTAGATTTTTGATTAAAACGCACGAACAACACCTTAGGAGAATCATGTGTAAAAGATATCTTTGTTTCCGCTGCGTTCATTTCGTTAATTTTTCTTATACATGATTCATGAAACACCAACAGTGGTATCAGAGCCAACCTTAGGCGTTTTTCATGCGTTTAATTGATTTGTAGTTCAAATATATTTTTGCATTCCAATGGCCAATTTATTTTTGTTAAGAGAATTGGTTCTCTTACTTTTATGTGGCCTATAGAAGTTGATTCATTTATGTGATAAATTTAATCAACTAAGCAAAAATTAGAACTAAATCAATTTTGAATCAAAAATCCATAACTTGTTAAACTTTGTGTTTATATTCTACAAATGATATGCAGAATTTTATGCATGCCTTCCAAAGCTTTAAATTTTGAATTTATGGCTCATAAGGAATGGTGGTGATCATGGAAAAATCCTAAATGTTGTGATTGTTGTATGGATGAATGTATGATGATTACAGGTATTCTTTTTGGGGATGTAATTATTAAATGGAGGCTGCGTCCTTCCTTTTATTTTACTTTAATTTTTCTTGATATGTAATTTTAGTATAGTTTAGTATTTCAATTGTTGATGTAAATACTACAAGAGAGGAGGAGCCATTGGAGGAGCCATTAAACCGGTGAGCTCTTTGGGCCGGTCTTTGAAGAGTTCAAAGATTGAAGAAAAAGTGAAGAGCAGGTCCATATTATTAAAACATTAAAATGGCTAAATGGGTCTCTTTGGCTCGAGACCCATTGAACCATAATTCCATGATCACCACATAGGATAGATATTATGTGATATCTATTTATTTATTGTGTTTATGATATCGTACATGTTAAACCGGTTAATGTGCAAAGTGAGACCGTTAATAATGACCCAAATCTCGTTACAAAGAATATTAAGTCGAAACGGGTTTAGTGGTTAACTAACCGGTTATGGATACATAGGGGTTAATTACCATTTATAATATTGGACCACTCCATTATGCATATGATGTTGTGGGGTTGGAGCCAAATGATTTCCAATAACTATTAGGTGAGGGAATCATTTGTGTTTTCAATACTTGCATGAGACGATGGGCTAGACTTAACTATGATCATGATGCCAATAACTGTTAGGTGAGGCTTTCATGGTCTAAAGGCCGAAGTTATGATTAGGACTCGCATATGATGCGTTGAACAAGCTGGTTCACTCACTAAGTTCATAGGACATCAATAACTGTTAGGTGAGGTGGACTTTGGGCTAGTGAGACTCCAATCCTCACTAGTAATCTTTACCCAACGAAGCCCATCTTAAGGAGTATGGGATTCGAATATAAATTTAGTGGGAGGATCTATTTCATTTAAAGACCAAAATGAAATAGTTATTATGAAAAGTACAACAGCTAACAATTTATTTTCTGCAACATATATATTATTACTCTGAAAATGGTGACCACAAACCCACTCGCTTCTATACTTGACAAGAATTGTTTGACTGGACCCAATTTCACTGATTGGGTGAGGAATTTGAGAATTGTTCTCAATTCAGAAAAAATTGGGTATGTGCTTGATGAAAAGATGCCACCTCCTTTCCTGAGGGTGGGACCCAAGAGAAGCGTGTTACTTATGATAAGTGGCGTGATGATGACTTAAAAGTTAGGTCATATATGCTTGCTTCTATGAATAATGAATTACAGAAGAAGTATGAATCTATGGAAGATGCCGGGTCGATCATTTTGCACTTAAAGGAATACTTTTATGAGGATGGTTGAACCTCTAGATATGAGATATCTAAGGCATTGTACCGTATGAGGATGGCTGAAGGATCATCTGTTAATGATCATGCTTTGAAAATGATCTGGCACATTGAAGAATTGGCTAGGCTGAATCTCGTTATGGACAATGAGTTAGCTATGGATTTGATCCTCCAATCTTTACCCAATTCCTTCTCTGGTTTTGTCCAAAACTTCCACATGCATAAGATAGAGAAAACTCTTGCTGAGTTACATAGCATGCTGGTAGTTTATGAGAATGAAATGCATAACACGAGGCCAAATGTAGTGGCTATGGCTAAGGCTTCTTCTTCAAAGGGTAAGACTATTTTAAAGAAGAATAAATGGAAGAGGCACCTGCCAAACCTGTTGTGCAACCAAAACCCATGATTGATAAAGGGAAATGTCATTCTTGTGGTGTCAAAGGGCACCGGAGGAGGAACTGTAAGAGGTACCTCGCGAGCTTGAAGGTCAAGCCCAAGAACCGACCTTATGAAGGTATGGTGTCTATGCTTATTGAAACCAATCTTATAGTTAGTGATGAATCCAGCTCATGGGTTTTAGATTCTGCTGCAACTTCACATATTTGTATGTCTTTGCAGAATCTGGAAATAAGCAGGATGCTAAGGCAAAATGAGATTTTCCTGACGTTTGCCAATGGAGCAAGAGTTGCTGCATTAGCTATAGGGACTTTTCATTTATCTTTGCCTTCTGGACATGTAATGTTTTTAAAGAACTGTTTGCATTATAAGAATGCTGTTAGGAACATCATCTCTATACCTCGTTTGGGTAAAGAGAATTATGAATTTTCTTTTACGATGATGTATGTTCTATTTATCATAATAGAATATGTGTTGGTTCTAGCTTATTAACCAACAATCTTTATACCATTACAATGTCCGGTAATGCGATTACCAATGTCAATAAGCAAAATAGAATTGATATAAATGCCATAACTAATAAACGCCTAGAGACGGTCCAAATAAAAAGTATGTTTGGCATCTTCGATTATGTCATATTGGAGAAGACAGAATTAACAAGTTGAGTAATGATGGATACATTGATCCTTCAAATTTTGAGTCATACTCGACTTGTGAGGCATGTCTTCTAGGAAAAATGACCAAAGCGCCTTTTGTGGGACAAAGTGCGCGAGCTGCTGACATATTAGAATTAATACATACAGATGTATGTGGACCAATTAATGAAACTGCTAGAGGTGGTTATAATTACTTCATTACCTTCACCGATAATCAGTCACGGTATGGTTATTTATACCTCATGAAGTATAAATCTGAATCATTTGAAAAGTTCAAGGAATTCAAGGCTGAAGTTGAGAAACAAACAGGAAAATGTATTAAGGCTCTTCGATCGGATCGAGGAGGTGAATACCTTAGTACTGAATTCCTGGAGTATCTTAAAGAGAATGGCATTTTATCACAATGGACACCTCCTGGAACTCCAGAACATAATGGTGTATCTGAACGAAGAAATCGTACTTTATTAGATATGGTACGATCTATGATGAGTTACACCGATTTGCCAATTTCCCTTTGGGGATATGCCCTTGAGACAACTGTATATATACTGAATAGAGTGCCGTCCAAATCTGTTTCAATTACGCCCTATGAGATATAGCATAGTAGGAAACCCAATCTTAATCATATTATGATTTTGGGTTGTCCAGCCTTCGTGAAAAAGCTAAAAATGGAAAAATTGGAGGCAAGATCTGAACAAGGTCGCTTCATTGGATATCCAAAGGAAACTCTTGGATATTATTTCTATTTTCATTTAAACCAAATAATTTTGATATGCAAGCACGCTTCTTTTTGGAGAATCGGTTCATCCAAGAAAGTGGTCTTTGCTGGCGGAAAATAGTCTTACAAGAAGAAAATAATGAAGTGCCAAACAACCGAGTTCAGATACCAATCTCTGATTCAGTGGGAGCTTCTGATACACAACCTCTTAGGAGAAGTGCGAGAACGTCTCGCCCACCTGCTCGTTATAGACACTCGGTTGATCATATTGAACCATTATTCATTGTGAATGATAGTGATCAACCCGGTGATCCTAAAACCTATGAGGAGGCGATGTTGGACATCAATTCTGGTAAATGGCTAGAGGCCATGAAATCCGAAATGGATTCAATGTATTCTAATGAGGTTTGGACCTTGATTGACCTGTCTGATGGTATTGTACCAATTGGCTGTAAATGGATCTTCAAGAGGAAGATGAACGTTGAAGATCAAATTGGAATTTACAAAACACGGTTGGTGGCGAAAGGATATCGTCAAAAAGAATGAATTGATTATGACGAAACTTTCTCACCTGTGGCCATGCTAAAATCCATTCGGATTATGTTGGCTATAGCTGCACACCTTGATTATGAGATATTCCAGATGGATGTCAAAACAGCTTTTCTAAATGGTTTTCTTGATGAGGACATCTATATGGAACAGCCATAGGGTTTTGAATCCAATAGTGAAAAACAGAAGGTGTGTAAGCTTAAGATATCCATTTATGGACTCAAACAAGCCTCCAGAAGTTGGAACATTCGTTTTGATGAGGTAGTCAAATCGTTTGGCTTCATCAAAAATCCGAATGAACCTTGTGTATATAAGAAGATCAGTGGGAGTGCAATTGCATTTCTGGTTTTGTATGTCGATAATATACTTTTGATTGGAAATGATGTACCAATGATATCATTGATAAAACTATTCTTGTCACAGAAGTTCTCCATGAAAGATTTAGGAGAGGCAACCTACATTTTAGGTATCAAGATCTATAGAGATAGATCAAGACAATTGATTGGCCTCTCACAATCTACGTACATAGACAAAGTGTTAACACGGTTTAACATGCAATGTTCCAAGAGAGGATTATTGCATTTTAGGCAAGGGATCCGTCTTTCTAAGGAGATGTGTCCCAACACTCCTGAAGAAAGAGAGCGGATGGCAAAGATACCATATGCATCCGCTATTGGAAGCATAATGCATGCTATGCTATGTACTAGACTTGATATTGTGCATGCTGTAAGTATTACCAGCAGATATCAGTCTAATCCAGGAGAAGAGCACTGGATAGCAATCAAGAATATTCTTAAGTACTTGCGAAGGACTAAAGATTTATTCTTGATATATGGAGAAGGAGAATTTAAAGTTGTAGCTTATACTGATTCCAATTTTCAATCGGATCCTAATGATTATAAGTCTACGTCTGGGTTTGTCTTTACATTCAATGGTGGTGCAGTTAGTTGGAAAAGTTCCAAACAAAGCATAACTGCCGATTCCACCACTGAGGCAGAGTATGTAGCTGCTTCTAAAGCAGCAAAGGAAGCCGCTTGGATGAAGAAGTTTATTTCTGAACTTGGAGTTGTTCCTTCAATTGAGCAACCGATTACATTGTTTTGTGACAACAATGGGGCGATAGCTCAAGCTAAGGAACCAAGGTCTCACCAGAAGTCCAAGCATATTGAGAGACGCTTCCATCTCATAAGAGAAATTGTTGGGAGAGGTGATATCGCCTTGCAGAAAATTGCCTCAGCAGAAAACGTGACAGATCCCTTTACTAAGGCCTTACCTCAGTTTTCTTTTGAAAGACATATTGATAAAATGGGTTTGAGGTACCAGACAAGTTGGCTTTAGTGCGAGTGAGAAATTGTTAGATGTATGCCCTAAAGTTGCTACGTAATAGTTACATATTAGGGATTTCAGTTGTACTTTCATTATTATTATTTAATTAATGGCAATGACGTATTCATTCATTTGTCCAATTATTTTATATTGATGAATGATTCCATGAGATCAGTTGCAACTAGACCTATTCTTGAGACATCGAGAATATATGTGACGGGTTCATAGTTAAACTGAATCTTTAAATCGTTCCCGATCGATGGATTATTGAGTGGATATTAATAATCCTGTTGAGACCGGTGTGTTCTTAACTTCGCCATTAAGTATTGGATACTTAAGGGAATGATGAGTCACATGTCATTAGGTATTATGATGCCTGAATTAGAACACGGGTGTTTGTATTAGATAAATTCACTAAACGTGACGCATATGGAACAATTAGCGACATGGAAGCTTTTAGCGTGGTCAATGTCTAATTGTTCATGCTTTGGTCTTGTGTAAATAATCCTTAGACCTAAGGCACAATGTTAACTTGTGTATCGAACAACTATGGTTCACGGGTGCACATAATGCCGGGTCGTCGATCCGTCTTTATACTTGATGGTCATAGTTTGTTCATATACGAAGTTACACATGTGCGCAATATGGAATCTGTCTCCTTGTTATATGCAAGGTATGATAATGATGTCCTATGCGATCTAATTGTGACACTACATTGAAATCCTCGGCCGAGGTTGTAAACGAGAATAAATTTTTTATGTCTCGAATAAAATGCATGTCAATTAGATTTGTGTATATGATCGAATTAATGACTTGACAAATATTCCATGGTCTTTGTTTGATCGGGACATAGTAAGACAGAGGGATTGAATTACACTGTAGCTAAAGCTGACAGGTCCATTATGTTCTTAAAGTATTCACACTATCTGGGTAGCCATGACATATTGCTAGATGTCAATCGTGGCTTGTAGGACCTAAAAGATTAATCGGGACAATTAATTCTTTTGGAAGTACTAATGTGTTAGTACAAGTCTTACTACCATCTTAGTGATGAACCTAGGGATGTCACACACCATAAACAATTAGGATGACGTGGAACAAGAGAGAAATATTATTGCAAATGTGTTTGCAATTACTGCAATTGAATTAAGTCGATTTGAAATTAAATTAAATGAGATAGTCACGCGCCTACTTGCATATGATGCACACGCATGCCCAAAGTGGATATATGTTAACATACCAAACAAGTTGGCTTTAGTGCAAGTGGGAGATTGTTAGAAGTATGCCCAAAATTAACTAATTAAAAATAAATAAATAAATAAATAAATAAATAAAGCTTCATGCATGTGCACGAATTCGTGCACATGCACGAAGCGTAATGGTGCGGTTGCTGACCATTATGCACGAAGCATGGATCGTCAGCAACTGCTGACCATCATGCCAAGATCGTGCATGAGCGGTTGCTCATGCACGATGGTTGTGCATGAGCAACCGCTCATGCACGATGGTTGTGCATGAGCAACCGCTCATGCACGATCGTCCGCTATGGACGATCAGCAACCGTTGCTGGTCATTTTTATTATAAAATGAACGAGGGATGAGTGTAAAAGAGGCTGTTGAAAAACAGAGAAAAAGTCAGTGTGGTTTTGGTTTTGTTCGAGAGAAACACAAGCGAGAAATCAGTGATGCTTTGCTGAAAATAGAAAGCAAATTGTGTGCGTGTTCTTGTGTCTTTGAGACGCAAGAAAGAAGATCATTATCTCGTTCGGGCCGTGACTATAATACATTGAGGATACATTGGATCATTTCCACGTGATTGCTAGCACAATCGAAGTGGAGAATATCCGAAGATTCTCTCTTTCGTTCGACGTTCGTTGTTGGTGTGTCTGAACTAGAGATCCGACGCTTGTGGGACTCGGGTGTAGAACAACCGAACCGATTCGTTTCAAAGCGCGCTTCGAGAGGTATTTCGTTTAACTCCCTTTTATGTTTAGATTTTTTATTAAAACGCACGAACAACGCCTTAGGAGAATCATGTGTAAAAGATATCTTTGTTTTCGCTGCGTTCATTTCGTTAATTTTTCTTATACATGATTCATGAAACACCAACAGGGAGGTCATCCAAATCTTTGGGAGCAGAAAACCTGACCTTGATGGGTTAAGCGACCTCAAGATTGTAAGTTCAACGCTCTTTTCCTCTTTTGTTGAGAGTGGGACTCATAACAGGTCCAATCTAAAGAGTGCTTCACGAGCATTTTTTTATCACATGACACATGATAATCATTCTATTCTTTCTAGATGCGCATTTGCAATCCTTAGTAGACGAAACGCTTGGTTAAAAATAATGCTATACTATGAAGATGAACACTACAATGAATTGACAGGAGCATTTTCTTTCACCCTTGGATAGAACTTGGATTTCCCCTGAAGACGAACCTCAATCTATTTCTACTGGATAATTACAATCAATTTTATTCTCTTCGTGGTATTGATTTCATTGTAGTAGTCTTTCTCTGACATCATAATCATACATACACATCTCTACCATATGACTTCCTCTACGGATATATCATGATCAGGTCACAATGATCTTGAATGAGGTCCTGATTCTATACCCACCGGTGATCGACCTGCCACGGACGATTCACAAGGAAACAAAACTCCGGAAGCTGACCATACCCCCCCCCCGAGTCCAGCTCAGTGCCGACTCTCCTCATCCACCATGATAAAGAACTGTGGGGCGAGAATGCTGAGGAGTTCAAGCCAGAGAGGTTCGCTGAGGGAGTGTCCAAGGCCACCAAACACCCAGTCTCCTTTTTCCCATTCGGATGGGGCCCTCGTATATGCATTGGCCAGAACTTCGCAATGATAGAGGCGAAGATGGCACTTGCCAAGACACTTCAGTAATTCACATTTGAACTCTCCCCATCTTATAGGCATGCTCCTTTTAGTGTCATCACCCAGCAGCCACAGTATGGTGTTCCGGTCATCTTGCACAAGGCAAACTAGAAGTTAAAGATCGGGTTGACATGTATTGGTTATTAAATAAAATTCTTGGATGTCCTACATGCATCTAGAATATTAATGTATGTTTAGATTCATGTTTCTATGTCTATTTCAGTGTTCTGTAAATTCAAGAAATGCATCTCCTTGAAATTCTGGATTCATTTGTGTGTTATTTAAGAGTAAGAGTCATGTAACAAACCTATAAAAGGTAAGTCTTGTGATCATTTCATCAAATAAAAAAACAGAAAAGTGTATGTGGAATTAAAGTTCAATTTCATTTGAGAGTTTCCCCTATTCGTCTCCTTTTCTTTATTAGAGTCCAGTTGAGTGTAGACAAATAAGTGCATTGAAATAACGATATTATACACCATTTTCCAAGTTTATGCATTGTTGTTTTTTCACTTTAAAGGATAGAAATTTATTGTTTGAAAACGTAATCGAATGGCCTCTTACTAAGTGACTGGTTATTTTTAGTTTCATAATCGCAAGCCGCTAAATGTGTCCGAATCTTCCATTCAGAAAAAAACCACATTAGAATATAAGGTACGCCTTTTCCTAGTGCTATAATAAACCCGTTTATTTCTAGTCAGATACTGATCTGGCGAATGACCAACCAAGATGGCATTTTATTAGCCCCCCTCTTCAGATGAAAACGTGCACTGGAGGATACATAAATTGAACTACATTTTTCAACAAATGAGATGATAAGACCACAACAGCTTTGCTTGGGCAACAGACCTTTCTTCAACTGCTTGGTCCAAAGCAAATGAAGCTATTGCCGCTAGTTTTTTCGAGTGAGTTTTAAAATGCTTTGCCTTTAAAATATTGCATTGGGTCAAAGAAACTTGTGTCGAAGGACATTTAGTAAAATCAAATGGTGCTTTGATGTGTAAATAATTCAAGACAAAGCAATATTCTAGACTCGACCACCACATGTACCACCTTGTCTTGGCTTCAAGTTGTTTTCTAATCTTCATTCATTAATAGTCAACTTAGCATTGATTGAATCACAAATGGATGTAGCAGTGGTCACCCTCATCATATGGGAAGGTGCGGGGTTCAAATCCTTAGCTTCTAATGAAGTTAGGGTGGGGACGGTTTAACTTTAGGTATGGATTTCGACGGAGATAGGACAAAAACTTGAAAGTGAGAATTAGAGTAGGAATAGAGCAAGACCGGCCGAGATATAAGAAAAAAAAAACCACAAATGGATGTAGCATTGGATTAACTTAGGAAGGCTTGGGTAAAGAAGTAACACAGCAATCCCTCTTCAAGCCCTTTTGATATCATCCAACGTGATTTATACGGAATGTCCTACTCTTTTTGCCAATAAACTTTGAGGCCTCTTATGATAATGGAATGCTGTTGCTGCGCTGGTAATCCTCGGTGTGGAGCAACAACAGGTGATAGGGCAAAAATCCAGGCTGTAGCTTTCCCGGTCCCCCCCTTCATCGGGTGGTGCCATGCGATTCGGGAGGGCTATATTCCCTCGGACTGGGTAATAAAGGAAAAAAGTTATGTCAATCAGAATTCTCGTAGTTGCGAACAACATAAGAAGGGATTAAAGGATACGCAGTGAATCGAATAGATAAGTAAGCAATCCTTGTCCATGAAGGGGGCGTTGTCATAAGTGTGTGCTCCTATGATCTATGTTCTCTATAAAGGACTTGCCTGCAGGCTGGCAGCTCCCATCTCATCAGTCACTTGAACACTTCTACTTCCATCTTGGTGTCTGCACCCACTGCAAACCTATCCATCCGCGGCCCATCCAGTTAGCCCAACTATAACAGCTACAAGCCCCTGCGCTTCTTCGGCTGTGTACGCCCCATCCACCTTGCTATCAAGTAGGAGCAGCTTTCCTTCCGAAATGTATTTTGTAGAGGAGGCCATCATAGGCTCTATCATCCGAAGCACGCTCAATCCCGTCTTCACAAGAAAAAAGACGGGCTCGCTCCTCTTAACTGGGCATACTCCTTCTATTCGTTGCCTTGCTTTTCCTTTCAAGGGCGCACCTTCAAAGGAAGGCCGAGCAATAAGAGCATCTGTTAGTTAATTTCTCGTGAGCGAGGGTGAGGCTATGGGGGCAACATGACCCTCAAAGAGGCGACGCAAAGATTGGGCAAACATTGGCAAGGCCTGTCATGAGTTGCTCAACCTAGGTGAGGCTGGGTCGCGTGCTCTGTGGCATCCCAAAATTCAAAGTCAAGCTATAAGGTGTGTTAAAGTCTCTAATTGGGTAATGGAATTACCTATGGTTATGCTTTGGCCATTAGTCTCTTTTTAAGATTAGATGATTTGTGCATATGTTTGTGAGATTTTAAATTAGATGGATTAATGATAATAATCTAAGCTTGGCCATGCACTATGTAAATTAAATAAAAATGTCACAAGACTTTGGCCATGTGGAATTTAAAATTTAAAATTTGAAATCTATAAAAGAAATAAATTAAAGATGAATAGTTGAAAATAAAATTGATTTGAATTAGGTTTGGGCCTTAGGCCCAAAAAGGGGGATTTTAGTGGGCCAAGCTAGTCGGCCCAATAGAAGCCCATGGAAGGGGGCTGTCGCCGGCCCATTTAGGCCCAAGGAGATGTGGCCGTCGGCCACAAAGAAGGCCCAAAAGGAGGCCCAAGCCCAAGCCCAAAAGCCCAAGCCCATTATGCATGAACTTTGACAAGTGGCAAGAAGGGTGGCATGCATTGGCCATTGGTGAGGCAATCTCATGATTGCTAATGATGGGGTTTAGGGGAAATAAAAGGGAAGAGAGAGGGGTGGCCGGTTGCGTCATTCGGCCAAGAGAGGGAGAGAGAGAGAGGGGAGATCATGCGAGAGAGAGGGAGAGCGGCCGAGAGGGAGGAGGAGTCGCCGTCCGTCCGCCATGTGCAGCCGTCCGTCCGGTCTAGAGGCAAGTGGGAGTCCTCTAGCTGCTCTTGCATGTGTGTTTGTTGCATGTATGGTTGATATAGTGTCGAGTTTGGGTGATTTGGTGAGGAAAACAGAAGTATGGATGGATTGTTCTTGGGTGGTATGACTGTTTTCGCTTGAACAGTTTGAGTCAGAATGTTGTGTGAGCTTTCATGCATGTTTAGAGTCCGATTTTGGCTTCAATTTCTTCATGAAAGTTGTAGCTAACATCTTAAAATATAACATACTTAAATTTAGTGGAAAATTATGGAGATTTGAGGTGTTAAACTCTCATCCTACGGAGACCTCAGATCTGGAAAGATTTCACTGACCTTTTGTTGGATTTGTGGTTGGATGTTGATTTGTGCTAAGAATATTTCTTCGATATCTTAATGAAAGTTGTAGGGGACATATTAAACTACAACATACTCAAATTTTAAGTGAAATGAACAAGTATAGCCTAGTAAATCGACTAGATCTTGAAGACGGTAATTCTGGAGATGTATTTCGGGACACCCGAGACTTCATGGACTAAAATGACGACTATACTCCGGTTATTTGACTTAGATCTCTGCATAAAACCTGTAGAGTACATCTTGATGTATAATATATCCAAATTTCAGAGGAAACGAAAGATAATAGGTAGGTTAAAACGCAGTATTTCGGAGAAGTATGTACTGGACGATGCGGTAATGGATCCAGAAGCTTCGTGAGACTGTAGAAATTTATCTAAAAATAATCTGACTTGGAAGTCTTCATGAAAGATGTACGAAACTGTCTTGGTTATGACTCGATAAAATTTCGTATTTTTTGGAGGTCGTATGAATAGTTTAATCGAATTTCTTCAGAAACTGTGCATTCTGATTTCACCCGAAAATGACATGTCATTTTGTGAGAATTGTGAAATTGTGTGAAATTCTATTTGGTATGTATTTTGCATGGAATTATCATTCTATTGCCTTGTTTATCACTTGCCTTAATTTTTATAATTTTTGGGAATTTATAGATATTAAATTTAATATTTTTGGAAAATGATAAAAGCTGGAATTTTAAATAAATGAAAAAGGGCATGAAAAAAATGGATTATTTTATTGACCATAAATTCCATTAAATTTTATTTCATAAATAATTATACCATGTAGTATGTATGATGAGGTCTTGATGTATGCATGACATTGAATTGAAAATGCATGTGTGAATTCCATGCCGAATATGACTTGTTTGATGTCACATCATATGCCATGCTAAATTAAGACCGAAATTGATGAACATGGATAATGTTAAATGAGGAGGTGATTGTGGTGGATGATGATGTCCGGATTGTATTGAGATACAAGGCTGGATGACCCTGGGAGATTCAGGATGCCCGGAATGTGGGGGGTCGGAAGCCTTATCAGAGGTCTTTGCCCGAAAGGAATGCCTCGCGATGCCAGGATTGGGGTGCGGGATGCCCGGCTAGGGAGTGTAAATGCCGGAAGCCCTGTCGGAGGTCTTTGCCCGAGGGGAATGCCTCGTGATGCTAGTTGGGATGCGAGATGCCCGGAATGTGGGGGGCCGGATGCCCGGTGACCTGAAAGTGCTGAATGCCGGAAGCCTCGGAGGTCTTTGCCCGAGGGGATGATGAAATTCATGATAATATGCATGATGATGATGATAATATGTGATGTGATATGATGATATATGAAATGGCATGATGATATGCATGATGATATGCATAATGATATGCATGATGATGATGATGATGATGATGATGATGATGATATATGACATGGCATGATGATATGCATAATGATAAGCATGATGATGATGATGATGATATATGACATGGCATGATGATATGCATAATGATATGCATGATGATGATGATGATGATGATATATGACATGGCATGATGATAATGCATGATGATATGCATGATGATGATGTGTGATGTCATATGATGATGCCATGATGATGATGACATGTGTCTGATATAATAATGGCATGATGACGATGATATGAGTATGACATGATGATACACATGTATGTGTTATGATTGTGGTGATGATGCATGATTAGTATGCGCATGGCTTCAAGGTAAGTAATGCCTGGAATGCATGTATGATTTGTATGATGCATTGAGTGGTTATTAGATTCCTTTACCTGCTGAGTGGTTGTACTCATCCCTTTTGGGGACCAACATTTCATATTAGCAGCATGCCGCTTCCTGCCGTTGCGCAAGGCACATTTTACAGTTTACCATCCGACGTCGAGGTAGAGTGCGAGGAGTTCAGCTGTCCTTATGTGCCTGGATTGACATATATTTGTGTGCGACGTTTTGTCATGTACGACATAGACCTAGCTGGGGGCCCGATTGTCCAGGAGTTCGTCTCCGTCCACGTTCGTCGCGATGGGGTGATGAGAGGGATGCTGCCACCGCCACCGCCTGACGCACCGAATTGGGTGTGAGGCCCGTGCGTGACAAGTAGAAGCTGTGTTTTTTGGGGATAGTTAGCCGACACTTATGATGGGGGTTGTGCACGTGTGATGTAGAGAGTCGAGGGTTCTTTTTGGGGTTTTAGGCTGGACATGGCTGAGTCCTAGCTTTTCCTTTTTGATGTACCGACCCAAAGAAGTCACATCTTGAAAATATATGTAAATAAAGTGTCATGGCTTGTCTATAAAATCATGATGATTAGTGGTATGTATTTGTATCATGGTTGGTAGGGGGAGAGATGGTGATGCTTTATTTTGCTTCCACTAATGAGTCGCGCTGGGACCGCTTTAAAAAAAATGTCTGTGAACTACGACGCTTCTTCTAAGGAGAAAGGTAATAAGGAGTAACATTGGTGCTTGTGGCAACCTATGAAGGGTTCGGGGTGCTACATGCTCCGTACTAGCTGCTCGCCTCAGGTGGTCGGGACCCCTGCAAGACTTCGCTTGGGTGCACCAGTAAGGCTCATCTGGTCCAGTGACCTAGAAAATATCTACCTCATGCAACCGCCGACAAGAGGCTCACCTAAGGGCGCGAGACCCTAGCTAGGCGATGCCAAGGTCAGGTTAACTCCTGGTCGGTATCGCCAAAGAGTGGTGGGTTTTTGCCTTTGCAATAAGAAGATACTTTAAGAACTCCAGATTTTTCTAATGCTTGGGTTCCGTTCGTTTTTCCAAATTTTTCTAATGCTCGCTTCACAGAAAATAAACTAGTCATGAAACATTTTCCCCGCTATTTGTTTCACCACTCATTTTAATTATGTTAACTTTTCTCTTTTTTAATTTCAATATTTAATTTTTATTCTTCTTTCTTCTTCTTCTTCTTCTTCCTCTTCTTCTTCTTCTTCTTCGAGGCTCAAGCCTTGCCAATGACCAACCAAGGAAAAGACAAGGAAACAAAAGAAAAATAAAAATAATTAAAAATTTAATTTTAAAAAATAAAATTAAAAAATAATAATAATAATAATAATAATAAATTATCAAATCGAGAGCAGGATGAAAATTAAATCAAATAGCAAATGGCAATTTTCCACTTCAATTTCAAGTTTCAACAAAATATATTATTATTATTATTATTATTATTATTATTATTATTATTATTATTATTATTATTATTATTATTATTTTCTGGACAATGACTTCTTATAAAATACTTTCCTTTAAAATACTTTCTAGAAATGCCATATTTTCCATGAAATGAACAGAACTTTATAGTTGACATTTACATGTTCTATTCCATGGAACAATAATTTTACTTAGATTATTTTGGCAAGCCTAGTTATTTTTTCTTCTTTTTAAATTATATAAGACTAATTAAATATTAAACCTCATTTTTATATAACAATTTAAACTTTTAGAACAAGTAATAGTGGTCTTACAAAATTTCACATGGTGTCGGAGTAAGAGCTCTTTAGTTCAAATCTTTAACCCCATTTACCTCCCCAATTAAATTTCCAAACTTAGTATTAGGCAAAAAGATCATATTTAGCATTATCTAATAGTTTAAACTTCTAGAACAGTTGGCAAGTACTTTACCTACGGGTTCTATATTATTGTCAAAATAACAGTTTGTGCCCAAGGAAAGATGAAACTCACTTCTCAAGTTGCCAATTTCCTTGTCACAAAATTAGTGGTTAGAGTACTATCATCATTTGCAAGAATGACTGCATTGTCACTTTAGTAAGAGTCAATTTTGAAACCTCTACAAAATATTTAGTTTGAGCCATAATAATTCTACACTACTCGAGGGTTTGGGGCTAACAAGTCTTTCATCGCAAGTTCATCAAAATGATAATAGTCATGAAATCTCCCCACACAAGGTATGCCATAGCTACGCAATGTATCATTAGTTGTTCAAAGATTCACTTATAACATGATCAAACCACAATCTCGTAGAAGACATGTGACCTGATTAACGCCAAAAATGTCCAATCGTTCAATCAACAATCTTGGATGCAACTAATGAGGAAATGGAGGCAACATAACTGTCAAGTACTAGAGTCAACAATTTTGGATACAACCATCAACAAGGTAATCAAGGTAGTAAAGTCGATATAACCACCAGTGCATTAGGGTCCCGCTAATTGTCAAGTTACCATTAAGGTAATGGTTTCAATGTGATTAACCATTGGTGATGGAGTTAATGTGACCGTTAGCATAGTGAAGTTAACATAACTAACTGTGTAACGCTTGTGGACTATAAATACCCAAAGTGCACTCTCTATCTCAAACAATCACAAAAATCAATATTTTTCAACAAATTTACTTTTATCTTTACTTTCTTGCAATTTACATGGTTGGGCTACGATCGTCTCTGGACTTCATACATTTAATTCCTTGTAATTTACTTTCTATCCAATCAACAAAGGACCATTCGCAACCTTTGTTGATCAATTATTGATCCATCCATATTATGAAAGGTATTTCATTAACTTTTAGGTGAAATATCTTTTTGGCAAGTCTAGTGAGACACATTTTGTTGATTCAAGAAGATTACAATGGCAAGAACTAGTAATCAACAAGAGTCCGACATGTTGTTGGCAACAACAACCCATTACCACAAATTCGTAATGAGGTTGCCACGCATTTTGAGTCCTCATATGCTAGAAGAATGGCAGTGGATAACCAATAGGGAGATGTGGATATTTTAAGGCACCTTAGTGAAGGACTTTTAAGGGAAGTTACACCAAATCCCAGTGTAACATCAACCATGGGAAGATTGCTCAACGAACAACAGATAATGAAGATACAAAGACAATTAATTAAGTAAGGTTCTATTTTTCGCGTCTTCTTTTTTTTTGGGCCAAGAGGGAGTTTCATTGTTTTAACTGGTGAAAGAGATGAATTGTACATCAAAGGGTGAAGATTTTGCTTTTCTCGGTTTTGAATGTGAAGGAGATTCCAGTTTTGACTATATCACTATATTGTGAGAACCCATATCTTTAAAATAAAAAATAAAAACCCGAAAATCCGATCCAAACTCAAGTGTTCGGTTCAAATCAGATGCAATCCGGGCATCGATTTGAGTAAAGTATAAATATCAGACCCAACCGAACTATCAACACCCTTACATGCTACACCCAATCCTAAAGTGAATTAAAGAGTAAGTACACATGGCATGACCTGGTTGAAGTTTTAAATTAATTGAAAATAATACAAGAAAAGAGTTGCAGAATCCAGCGTGGATAAACAGAAAATTCAGACAAACTGCTTTCCATCCATTAAACCTTTCCTCGATCTCAGAAATACAAAGTCAAGTGTTGTTTGGCCGAACGTAGTCCTTCATTTAGTTACATAAAAATCACGAATCACTTAAGAATCAATCCTTTGCATTATGAGAACTTCAAGTAATGGGTACTGCCACAAGAGAAATCTTATGTAATGCAAACCAAGTCAAGTAACCTGAAGGAAAAAAAAAACAAAAGATTAATAATGTTAGAAAGTTCAACCCTAACATTCAATTTAATGGATGAATAAATATTGCATGTATATAAAGAGCTTAGGTTATTTTAACAAACAAGTCAATTAGATCTTCAAATCTAGGGAATAACTTGTTACAAGCTAAAAACTTTAAAGATGTCAAAACCAACCCCAATCAACTAATCGTGAGAAATAATACTATCTCGTATTGGTATATCCCCTTGCTCGGCTTCCTCCTATCTCTATATATATAACTGCCCTTGCAAGACAGAAAAGCCGATTCAAGATCTCTCATTTGGCCTTTCTTCAACAAATAAGGTTCTTCTGTCTTTTTGGTTGGCAAGTGACATGATGTATGTATTTAATTGTTGTGCTGACTATATCTGTTTTGTTCCTTTGTAATGTTGTGAAGCTAGATCCGACAGTACGTTCCTTTTCATCCAAATATCCAGTAAGAATCGATATAGGAAACATCTCAACAGATTTACAAAATTCATCTTGCTTACCTCATTGAAGCATCTACGGCTGATGATAGAACTTAGGAGTACTCAAATCGTCCAGTTGCAGTTGGAAGCAGCGGATTGGAATATCTTGATGATTTTAATGGGGATTCGGTTGAGTTCTTTGAGCTGGCGACAATGGATGATGATTGCATACTACGCCTTAATTATTATGTGTTAATATCTGCAGCTTAAGGACACAGGCAAGTTTTGCCACGAGGTCCAAGTTGTGTATAAAAGAAAATTTTAGTCCATGAAGTCTTTAGGAATTTATGTAAGAAAGGATGCCTCAACTTAATTATACTTTTCATCGATGACATGCCTAATGTTTCTAGTTACGGTCAAATCATCCTAAATTAAGTTGCACGAGCTAAGCCTTGTTTGGTAGGAAAGGAATCGATCTGTAATAGAATCGTTATCTTAGGTGATATTTCGGTTCCTTTGTGCGTTTCTATCAAAAAATATGGAATCCCCCCTCCATCAAACAAGGGGAATGGTCATTCCATGGCTCCACTTACGGAATTCCAATCCACTCCTTGGCAGAACATTAAAAAAATTACATACAACAATTTCAGGTGTACCCTTTTTTTTATCGCACATTATCCATTTTAAAGACATTTTAGACATTTCAAAACCCTTGAATGCCGGATACCTTAATTATCAAAATTTCACACATGTAAACATTTAAGTGTCAAAACTTCCAAAATGTATATTTAAGTGCCAAAATAAGAAAAGAAATGGACACTTAAGTGCCAATGACAAGAAATTCCTGCCCAATTGTTGGCGTAGCTTTTTCTAGCGAAAATTTTTACTAACATGGCAATTCTTCTAGAAAGGATTAACCACATAGACACCAAGAGTATGCTAAACGACATTGTTTTTTATACTTAAATGATCACTTTTTGCAAAACTTAACCCTTAAGTGGTCACTTTTAATCGCAAGTGGCACTTAAGTAATCACTTACACCATAACTTGACACTTAAGTAATCTTTTTTAACCATGACTGGTACTTAAGCGAATAGGGAAGACGATGTTGTTTCAAACAATGATTGCTAAGTGGGCATTTCAACGAGTTACGTGAACCAATTTTATTATTAAATTAATATCACATTGGATTTCCAATAAGCTCATTGTAATTGGTATTTAAATGTTGCGATTTTTTTTAAGTGACATTTAAGTGTATATTTTGGAACTTTTGGCATTTAAGTGTTCATCCATACCAAATCTTGACATTTGCAATGTACTTTAGCCCAAAACCCTTACTTTTCATTTCAAAATTTTCCAAGCACAAGAAAAGGAATCGTGATATTTTCTTCAACTTGTTGATTAGTACAACTATAAGAATCGTGATATATATGCCATTTCATTTCATTCATATTTCTTTATTCCATCTTCCTCTCATTCCATGCCATCAGTTCTAGAATAGGACGGGGACATGAATGTTTTCTTGAGATAAGAAAAGGGCAATCCGCACTCCTAGATGTTGCTTTTACATATTATCCAAGTGAAATTCAATTATGAGGTTATGGCCTTGTGGATGTGCAAGTGCGCACCATTCATAGGGGAGTATTTTGGCAACGTCATATGCAATATAAATGAGTCGAGGAATCTAGAATTCCCTGCTTAACAAGATTAGATGATAAGTTATCGTCAAACCACTTTTGACAAAGTGGCACTTAACCTCGTTAATCTTTGCCCGAATGCCACTACGCGCTCTCCTATAGATTTGTGTTGCACGATTTTCATTTTTTTTTCCTCTTAACTGTCTTAATCAGAAAACGCATAAACGTAAGTGATGACGTTTCGAGGGGAGATTTGCCAATGCTCTTGATATTGACTCGATGCAACGTATCCTGCACGCCACAAGAGAAACGTAATGTCAGAGCCGATCTGATGTTACTGCATTTCGTGTTTCACATCCATTTGGTGGGCCATGTCAAAAAATGATTTTGAGAAGATCGATGAAAAATAATAATAATAATAATAATAATAATAATAAAGAAGTTATAAATATTATATGATCAGTGTCCACATAGATATTTATATATTTTTAAAAAAAAAAAAATTATTAATTTTTCTTTTATTTTCCTTCTTTTTCTCTTCTTTCTTTTGCCTTTTTTTTTTTTTTCCATATTTCTCTCTGCCAATGGCCTAACCCCTGTGATATCCAGCAAAGGTCAATTTTACAGTGTTAATCAACCATAGGTACAAGGTCAACGAGTGGATTGATTGACACCATGCATAGCACAAGTCGACTTTGCAGTGGAGATTTCACCCACCCTTTCCAACTTCATCAACGTAGGCAGTTATTATATTGGTCTACCAATTCCTCAAACACCCAAAAAATGGATGTAGTGGAGTATACCTTCCCCACTTGAGAAGGCCCATTAATTCCTAAGTAAATATTTTTCTTCCTCATCCCAGAGTTCAGACGAAATAATTTAAGGACATACTTGCATCCAAAAAGTTTTAAATATGTTAAATTGATATTAATTCATCTCTAAACTTTTTAATTGTATTAATTTAGTATTAAACATTTTCACATTGAAACTAATTGAATACATTCAACCAATTTTAATTAAATATTATTGATGTGGACTCCAACCGTCTTGTGTGGTACAATCAATGCTGACATAGACATTTTTCTTATAATTCTTTAATTATTTTTTTAAAAAAAAATATTTATTTTTTCTTCTTTTTTTCTTCTTTCATTTCATTTTTTTTTTTCTATATTTCCCTTCGTGAGTGGCCAACCTCTGTGATGGCTAGTGAAGGTCGCCTATGCCTTTGGCTTGCGAAGGGACACTCACCCAGCCCTTGCCCTAAGGGGGCAGGGGGATGAGGCCCCTCACCATCACCAATGGCCAATACTTCTTACTCTCCATTTTCAAACTTCTCCATTGCCATTCTCTTATGGCAAATGAGCAAAATACAAGTAGAATTAAACTAGAAAAAAAAATCACACTCTAATTGAACCAGATACTAGCATAGGAAGTGCCAACAAAATGATGACAAAGAGGAGGAGGAGGAGGAAGAAGAGGAAGCCAAAGACAAGAGACAAAATTGCTGATGCGTTCAAACTTAGATAGGCCCTTGTAAGCACCATAAATGCATTTGCAACTTTAGAGATCATGAAGAGCATAGGGAGATGGAAGTGTTGTGTGATGTGTCTCACTTCATGCCATAGCCTCTATCGAACCATGACTAGCGAGGGCATCATGGCTCTTACCCTCACCAATGAACAGTGACCTCTGCCAACCATCATGGAGACTGGCCACTAATGGAGGGAAATAAGGAAAAAAAATAAATAAATAAAAGAAAAAGAAAATATAAATATAAAAAATATATTAAAAAATGTCAACATAAGCACCAATCGTGCCATATATGATGGTTGATGTCCACATCTGCAATTTCTGACCAAAATTAGTAGAATAGACTAAATTAGTACTAATTTGAAAATGTCTTAAGACTAAATTGACACCAATGCAATTAGTTTATGACTTTTTTGGTATGTTCTCCCATGAGAGGTTGATCACTCATTAACAAAATGGAAGAAAAAATTTACAATTAAGAGAAATTTAGAATTTATAAACATTCATATTGAGTGAAGTCAAAGAGTTTATTTGGATCGACTTTACTTTTTGGCATTTTATAATCCTAATGCATACGTTTTTTGACTTCATATAACGCAAAATGTTCGAAGTGTTTAACATTAATGTTATGTTGATGTGTAAGTTCACATTTAATTCTTCCATAATTCCTTAAACTTTAAATAATAATCTTTGATAGAAAAGTAAGAAAAATTACTCAATTTTTAAGAATTTTCAACTAACAAACTCTAACAAATTCATGTATTATAGAAGAAATAAATGGCAACTTTCCTTCTCTTTTCTTTCAATTTTACAAATCATATTTGCGATAACTTGATGAGGGACGTCACTATCGTTCGTTGGTGATGGCTTAACGGCAGGAGCTAGCATTGTACAAACACAATATCGCGGGTTCAAACATGCTTATTAGTATGTTGTGCATCATGCTTTGTACATATAGGTTCAAGACCATTCGCACCTCAGTGGGGTTATGTTAAAGGACTTGCCTACCTAAATCAATAAGTCGATAGTGGTGTCGAGTAATGATCTCTTCATAATCTTCGACCCATACTTTTTTAATAAGAGCTAGATCTCATGATATTGTCCAGAGGATATAGCTAGGTTGGTCGCACTTCTCGACTATTTTGGGAGGAGAAAAAATCATCAATGTAACTAGTCATGGTCACCCAGATTTTGACTATTTTTGGAAGAAGTAATGTTAGAGAAACCAAAATTCATATACTAAATGGATTTATGAAATTACACGGCTTACACTAAGTGGTGTAACCTAACTTCGAGGTTTGAAAAAACTAGACAATGAAAAAAGTTTTCATTGTGACAACAATTTATGTTCGATTTTTTTTTTTTTTTTGAACAATGAAAATATTTTTTTTTATACATTCACTCTTTTAAGTAATATAAATGATTACTTATAGGAAAATATTTTTCAAATCATTAATTTTTCAAGGAACAAATGGAGCTGTAGTTGTCTTTTTGTTGCCTTTGCAAGTTCTTTTGTGCAAGGGTCGTCGTCATTTTCTTTATCATCATCATCATTCCTCTGCAAAGGTTGGACAACCTCAAATGAGATAATCTTTGTCGCCGACGACCTTCAACGAGGCATCTTGGGTAGCGACGAACTATAATATGAGGATGCGGAAGATCATGTTGAGGTTGGACCATCTTCATATGAAGATAACTTACATCCAATGATACACTGACTTTTTCACAAGTTATTAATTAAATCTTTGAAAAATAAATATATAGATAAACTTGAAAAGCCATATGGGCACTCAACAACTTTGATCAGTTTCATTTTAAACACGATTAAGGACATATCCAATACAAACACATTCGTCGTCAGAGGCCATTTGCGGAGGTGTAACATGAGAAAGGCAATTTGACGATTTCAAGAGTAACCTTGAAATCGACGAGGATGAGTCGTCCGGGAAGAACCAGGAAATTACGTGAACTTCTGGAAGGAATCCCACCTTCCCTGGTTATTTGCTCCAATGCAATAACTTCGGAATTATAATTGAAAACAAAATCGTCTCCCTACTTTACTTTTGCACCAAAGAGAAACATCAACCAGCCTTAAAATGGTATGTGGAATGAGTATTTCTTAGAACATGGAATAGAGTTAACTAATTCCAAAAAATTGAAAATATTAGTTAAGAATTTCAGTAAATATCATCCTTAACAAAAAAAAAAAAAAAAAAAAATCAGTCAATATCATGATAAAAAAAAAAAAAAAACTTACAGAAAAGCTCTTCTCTATGCTCTTGCAAAACTAAATCAAACCCGCGTATATAACCGTGCGAACGAGGAAAAAACACGTAAACTCGTTCCTCGTCCCTCTTTGTCTGATCAAAACAACGATGACTTCATGCAGCCTTTGTCCCCAGAACAAGCCAAAATCCACCCAATAAACGAACAAAAGCTGGAAAACAACCAAGGGGGGAAAACCCCTCGCTTTATCTACAACCACTCAAGTTATTGTCATATAAATGTTAGGAGATGATAAACTGCTGATAATTACACACTATTGCCAAAATTATGTATTAGCTACAAGTATTTCAAATTTCATTACAACATGGACAGAAAATGAATTCCATGCCTTCCCTTTCTCAAAACACGTCTTCAGCAAAAAAGAGATCTTATCACTTTTGTGAACTGCAAAATATGATACCATTTAAATGAGACATACCATTTTCGTTGATCTATATTCGGTTTGATACATACGCCGCACTCGTCCGTCCGTACAATAGATTTTCATTGCTCGTTGTTTTGGGTAATCCTTTTGTTTTCCTTTCATTTTTTATCCATCCTGGGTCGAGGTCAAGAAGCTTCTCGGCCAACACCCACGGATATAATGGGCTGTGGCTATATAAACACGACACCTTTCCCAACATCATCATTCCATCAACACATTGAATACTCTCCCCTCTCTCTCACTCTCTCTCTCCTCCCTCCCTCCCCCCTCCCTCCCACCCACATACAGACAAATAGACACGCGCACACAAGAAGAAAAGATGGAGGTTTCAATGCAGTCAATCGCACTAGCAACGGTTCTGGCCGTCCTGACGACATGGGCGTGGAGGGCGGTGAACTGGGTGTGGCTGAGGCCGAAGAGGCTCGAGAGGCTTCTGAGACAGCAAGGCCTCTCTGGCAAACCCTACACCTTCCTGTTCGGCGACCTCAAGGAGAACTTGCGGATGCTCAAGGAAGCCAAGTCCAAGCCCATCGCCGTCTCCGATGACATCAAGCCTCGTCTCTTGCCTTTCTTGCATCAATCCTTCCAAACCTATGGTATGCACATCTTCATACTCTCATTGCGTGGCACTCTTATCTTCTTATTCGTTAAAGCTCACTTGTTTTCTTCCTTTGGTCGATGCCGTCTTTGATTTTCCAAACATTTGAATCTACTGCCCTTTTAATTGGCCATTCATGCTTCCGGTTTTGAATTTTGGCGACCGAAGATGGTAATATTCTCAAGTCTTTGAATTCTTGCTTATTTTGACATGCACACAATTCAAAGATTTGAATTCTTGCTTATTTTGACACGCACACAATTCAAAGACCATATCATCCAAGAGCATAGCATACTTTAAGTAAAAGTCGTATATGACCATGATTTCCTCGGTCATTTGAAAAGAAATTTAGTGTACACCGATGGATGATTAATATGTAGAGACGTTCTGCTATGTGACTGGCGAGACTTATGCCCACTTTGGCTGATCACCCTAAAAATCAAGAGTCATTCTGATTGAAGGATTCATGGATGTCAATTAAGATAAGTAACCTGCTTTGAGGGAATCAAAAGTCATTGTCATAGGACAGAGACAAGTCCCTACTCGAACCATAGAAGCACAAGATACCAAGCTATTCACGATTAAGTGGGGACCAAAATCATGTGGATGATAATGGGTAACGAGTCTTGGCTGGATCTCTGCTACCCGCTCTGGCCTTCGTGGCTGGAGTTTCTGATGTCCCACCAATCATGGCTTGTGCCAGATAAGTGAGTTTTTCTTTTTCAAAACGTAAGTAAAAAAGGCCCAATGTCTGGAGTCCAGACGACTGGCGAGTGTAGAATGTTCTATTTAGATAAATGAGGCCAATTGTTAATGAGATTAATAAGATTTTGCTGACATTCATTAAATCACCCGATTGCATGCATTCCTAGAAAGTAGCTGAGATTGTAATTTGAATGGTTCTTTTGGCAATGTACCACCTATTTTGCTGGATGCATTGCAGGCAAAGACTGGTTCACATGGATGGGCCCAATACCAAGAGTGAACATAACGAACCCGGAACAAATAAAGGAGATATTCTCGAAGATATATGACTATCCCAAGCCTGCCTCCAATGCCCTGGTGAAGTTGCTCGCTGATGGACTTGCGAACCATGAGGGCGAGAAATGGGCTCGGCACCGGAAGATTATCAATCCAGCATTCCACATGGAGAAGTTGAAGGTACCTAAAACTATACTATGCTCATATAAATGGAACCTCACACATTGATTCACAGGAATTTTCTTTTAACTCCTTGTTTGCATTGGTTGGCTGTTCTTGCAGCATATGTTGCCCGCTTTTTACTCGAGTTGCACTGAAATGGTCGACAGATGGGAGAAATCAGTATTAGAGGAGAGATCGTGTGAGGTTGACGCGTGGGTCGACCTTCAAAATTTGACCCGTGACGTGATCTCTCGGACAGCATTTGGCAGTAGCTTTGAAGAAGGCAAAAGGATCTTTGAACTTCAGGAGGAACAAGCCTTGCTCGCGATTAAAGCCCTTCAATCGGTCTACATCCCGGGCTGGAGGTAAATCTGTCATCATCCATGAGATAGTTGAATCTAAATGAGCTTCTGGCTTACGATCGTGGCATTACAAAAAATCCAACTATTCAATATTTCTCAGGTTTGTTCCCACTAAGATGAACAGGAGGATGCAGAACATAGATAAGGAAGTGCAGGCTCTGCTCATGGACATCGTCCGCAGAAGAGAGAAAGCAATAAGGGCAGGGGGAGCTGATGGCGATGATCTGCTGGGGCTGTTGCTGGAGTCAAACATGAAGGAGAATGCCGGGATGAGCCTTCACGATGTGATTGAGGAGTGTAAGCTTTTCTACATAGCCGGACAAGAGACCACTTCGGTTTTGCTAGTATGGACCATGGTCTTGCTGAGCGTGCATCCAGATTGGCAAGCCCGAGCTAGGGAGGAGGTGCTTCAAACCTTTGGAAGCAAAAAACCTGACTTCGACGGGTTGAGCCACCTCAAGATTGTAAGTTTAACAAGAGCCTATAACCTCTGTGTGTAAATTACAATATTATCCCTTCTCTTCGTGAAAATTGATGTTAGATGCAGAGGACCTTCCCTTGATTTCATTGCAGTAATCTTTCTTGGGCATCATAATCATGTAGATGCTCCTAACTCCACTTTTGTACCATATGACAACTTCTACGGATTTTTTGTGATCAGGTCACGATGATCTTAAATGAGGTGCTGAGGCTCTATCCACCGGTGGTCGTACTGGCACGTAAGGTTCCCAAGGAAACAAAACTGGGGAAGCTGACCTTACCCGCGGGAGTCCAGCTCTCAATGCCGACTCTCCTCATCCACCATGATAAAGAACTGTGGGGCGAGGATGCCGAGGAGTTCAAGCCAGAGAGGTTCACCGAGGGAGTGTCCAAGGCCACCAAGAACCAAGTCTCCTTTTTCCCCTTTGGATGGGGCCCTCGCATATGTGTCGGCCAGAACTTCGCAATGATGGAGGCGAAGATGGCGCTCGCCATGATACTTCAGCAATTCACATTCGAGCTCTCTCCATCCTATGCGCATTCCCCTCTTACTAAGATCACCCTCCAGCCACAGTATGGTGTTCAGGTCATCTTGCACAAGGCAAACTAAAAAAAGTTCTAAATCAGAGTAACATGCAGTGTTGACAAAAAGGTTGAAATAGTGTCACACCACCATTTTCTAAGTTTATGCTTTTTTAAATATATATATTATTTTTTCTTTTCTTCTCCTTTTTTCCTTCTTTCTTTAGGTTTTTTTTTCTTCTTTTTGCATATTTCCTCCACTGGTGGCCAACCTTTGTGAGACTGTGATGGCTAGCAAAGGGTGCCTATATAGTGTCAATCAACTAGGGACACAAGGTCGATAAGTCGATTGATTGACACTATGCATAGCATAAGTCGACTTGCAATAGGGATTTCACCCACCCTTCCCACCTTCACCAATTCATCTTGCTTATTCCGTCGAAAATGGTAGATGATATTTTGAATATCTTATCCCTCTCTTTTCAGTGAAGATTTGAGTTCAAGTTTTGTGAACCTAGTTGTGGATGATAATTGAATATTATGCCCTTATAATCATGCTTAGTATTTGCGGCTTAAGGACACAAGCAAGGATTGCCATGAGATCTAAGTTGTGGATAAAAGAAGATTAGATACAATTTTAGTCCATGAAATCTGTAGGAACTTATGCAAGAACGGAAGTCTCATACTGTTGACACCCTAAATTTTGGCGACCCATTTAGACATTTATCATATTAAAAAATTAGGGGTTAATTTTATCCCTAAAAAAGTAGTTAATCGCATAGCATATAGTTTTAGGTACATTTATTTTTTATTTGCATTTACATTGAGTCGGTGACGGATGGATTTGAATTGATGGTTCGAAACTTTAAGTTGATGAGTCGGTCAAGCCCACGAAGAAAAGCAATCGGTACAAGCCCGTATTCTCGGAGATATTTTACGGATTTATCTTTGTGAGATTTCAATAAAAAAGACAAATATTACGTTTGGAAAAAACAAATATTGCGTTTCGAAAAGAAATATTCGTGGATATGGATTTGGAAAATTTAAAAACCCTAATCCGTGCCCTATAAATAAGTAAACATACGTAGGGTTTAGAGAAGGCCACATATATTGATACACACGGCCGTATGTAGGGGGAGGCTTCGCGCACACACTGAGAAAAAAGAGAAAGACGAGAAGTCACGGCCAAGTCCCTTTCGCGGCTGTGACCTTGTTATCTCTGCAATCCTCACGTAGCCTCGCCACTACGCCTACCCTCACGTCGCTATTGCTGATCCATCAAGAGTCCTGCCACCAGCGACGCACCTCAGGTCGAGGTCCCAGGAGTGTCCAGCGGTCTCGGCAAGCTCCTCTCCAACACAACTCAGGATCGTCTGAGTCACTTTCATCATATTTTAGAGCCACCGAGACTCCTGTGGAGTTCCATCTATGCCCGATGGATTCGCCGATGTCCAGCAAGGCCAATATCTCTCCACATACGTGAAAGTCACGCCAGATTTTTGTGACCACCACTCGCGAGCCTGAAGTCCGAGCTGCATCTCTCGTTGCCCCGAAGTCCTTAGGCAAAACAAGTACCAAGATTTTGGTGAAATAAGCCTAAGTGGTGGATTTGTCTTCTTCTGGGTGTTGTCCAGAGAAAATAAATAGTCAATGCTTCCCTGTCGAGAAGCCTTCACCACTGAGAATCCATGACGATTTGCTGTCCAGCCGAGGTGCGACCTTCGACGATGATCACACGCCAAGGAGCCTCCGATGACGAAGGTCGAAAGCTCACGACGTTCAGATTTTGGCGGCTCTAACAAAGCTCCACTTGGCGATGCTTGGAGATCAACATGGAATGAGAGAAAATTTTCCAAGCGTCCTTGACGTGCCCGAGACCTCCACCGATCCACTTATTTGGCTCTCGTTTGAATTTTTATTATTGCAGGTCTTCCTTGACTGAATCCAGTCACCTCCCCTGCAGCACCATGACCCACGAACAGCACCAAGAAACCTAGCCAAGCATCGCTGTGTTCTATTTCGCAGGTCCTCAGAAGCTTGTCCTCGATCACTAATCCAAGCTGAAGCCAACGCGGATTTGCGAGTCTCGCCGAGGGGCACCCCAGGTCAAGCCAAATTCTTCCACCGCCCCACGTTTGGTTGTGACAATCGCGAAGGTCCGAGTTCGAGCCACCGCTGAACCTATTTCAACGCTCTAAGTCCCAACAATTCCAAGCGAGATCTCGGCCCAGCGTGTCTTCTGCAAGTCTTTCCAGCGAGTTTCCCACGACGAGTAACCTTGGTTGGGCCACATCAAGCTGCAGCAACGTGTCTGGTTCCATACAATCGAGACCGATCCTGCAAAGTTCTATTCTTTATTTTTACTGCAGATTTTTTTGGCACGGTTTCATACCCATTACACGTATAAGATGCCACTTTCTTATTTCTTTTAATGTGTAGAAGTGGCCTGAGAGGGTTGCTCGGTCAAAGTCTTCAGTGGAGGCATTCGGCAAGCATCCAAGTCACTAACATTTGCACAAGAGAAGGGCACACGTCCTTTGAGTAAAGGAGGGCATATGCGTTGAAAGGAGGGAGGATTTCGTACACTTATTTTATAGAAATTTGGAGCATCTCCCAATTGTGGTTCTCTAGGTTTCTCGGGAGCTGCACGCAGAGCCCCTGGCGGGTATCCATCCCGTGAGCCCTGCTGAGCACCACCACGTTGCTTCGCGAGTAGCCGTTTGAGGATTGGAATTCGGAAGCCGATATTCGAATCAGGTGAAAATCTTATCTATTTTGATTTGCGAAAATTCTGTTTCCTTATTTGAAAATATTCGTCGATGCTCATGATTGGAATTCTCGATATGCTATCATGTCCGTAATCTTGAGTAGCCTTATAAATTGGGAAATTTTCCTAATTTCGCAAAGTACATGTGATTGACGGTCCGATTTCACGCTTGAAATACGACCCGCAATCGTACGGAAAAATCGTCAATCTGATCTCACGCTCGAGATATGATTCGTGATTTTATTTAAAAATTGGCCATGTGCACGTCATATAGCGTTAGGATCATGAAATGCACGTCATTTAGTGATTGTTGCTAGGTTCATTTAATTAGAAATTGCCCGTCATTAGATATAAGTCATTAGGTTAATTTAGATTGCACATTTAATCATTGCATTTCTTTAGAAATTATTTTACTCATGTCATACAACTTAGGTCATATTGCCATGTCATATCATCTTAGATTAGTAGCATGCATTGCATGATTATTATTAAATAAGTGAAACAAAAAAAAATGAAATTGTGTGTTAATTAGAAATCATATCTAAGATTGTTGATGTGAATTCTGATCTAACAACGCAGATGTTTTCGTTGCTATGAGGTAAGTTCTGCAAATTATTTATTGCTTTACTTTAGTGTTAAATTGGTGGTTTGCGCACCTGCATGGTCACCTCATATGTTAGAATTTAAAATCAATTCAAGCTGTCAGCAAAAACATTTTTGAAATTAAAAGAATGGTACCGAAAGGGCATTAGAGAAATCTAGTGTAATCAAGTCCCCTACCCAAATCTCTGGTTCGTAGGAGTAAAGTAAATCTCTCATTACTTTACTTGGGTTTCTAATCGACCCACCAAAAATAGATTAGTGGCGACTTCTAATTAAAAAAATTTCATGTTAAGAACTTGAACCGAAAGTCGCGAATTGGTATGGGCTTGGGAGAGCCCGAGTTAAGTCTAGGCTTAACAATCCATTAGCCAAAACCCTAGGTGATTCACACCCGAAAATTTGGTCGCGACACATACTCTCAACACAATTGTACAAGTCACAAATAGAAAATGGTGATACCATTTTGGTTTTGGTCAAATCATCCTTGATAAAAAATGTAAGAATTTGACCTTATTTGGTAGAAAGGAATCGATTTGAAATGGAATGGTTAATTCAAGATGCAACTTCATTTCCTTTGTTTGTTCTCGCAAAAATGTGGGATGCTCATTCCTCTATCAAACAAGGAGAGTGTCCAGTCCATGTCTCCACTAATGGTGTGCCCAATATGGCCAATCCATTCCTCTGCAAAATATCAAGAAATTAATTACATACAATGATTTTGAGTGAAACCTTTACCCTTATTCTTGCGCTATCTAGTTTGAGGACATTTTAGACATTTTTCATTCTAGAATTATGCAAGCACGAGAAAAAGGAATTGTCATTTATTTCCCTTTTTCTTATTTCATATGAATACAAGAATTGCGATGCGTAATTCATTCCATCCCTCATTTTTTTCCATTCTTTCCTTTACTTCATTTCCCACACATTCCATGCCATCAATTATAGGATAGAACGTGGATGTGGATGTTCTCAAAGAGGGAAAAAGAAAAGAAAAAAATTTGCACTTTTAGATATTGTTTCTGCATATAACTTAATTGATTGCATCATTCATATAGGGATTAGTTTGAGGAATGTCGTTCAAGTCATGGTTCCGTGGATACAATATGAATGAACCAAATCTGTATGGCCACCAAGGAATCAAGAACAACCTTGCTTACGAAGCGACAGCATTCGATGCCGATCAAAAAGTCATTCTTCTGGAATTCAAGACATTTAGTAATTAAGTTGTCGTCAAACCGCTTTTAACAAAGCCTCATTAACTACGTCTGCCCTTTCGGCTTTGTGGGGCTGAAGCTGAACCGCCTTCGGCCAAATGCCAGCACGTCCGCTTCTGCAGAAGTACGATGTCGCATGATCTTTTCTTCTCCGTGAGCTGTCTTAAAACGGAGGTGATGACGTTTCCGCTGGGGAATTTGTCAATGTTCCAGATTTCGACGCGATGCGATCTTTCTTGCCCGCCTCGAGACGAGATCTAATGCGTCAGAACTAAATCTCATTGCATTTCCGGTTTTATTTCCATTAGGTGGGCCATCTTTTGTCAACCCCCATGAAAAAGCCTGAAAACAAGAATTAAAAAATAAATTTTAGTTGCGGAAAAATGTCAATAAGAAATGCATCAATCTAGGAACATGTAATAAAAAAATGAAAAAAAATTAAAATCACACGAGACGTAAGATTTACGTGACAAATTCAAAATGAGAAAAATATTGAGGAAAGAAGTGTTTCACTATCGTCAATAAAAAGCACCAGAATACAATCCAAAAAGCTCTCAAACCATTTGATAAGCCATAGGATCTAAAATCTAGCAAAAAGATAAGAAAACACAAAATAGAAAATAATATAGATGATAGGGATGGAGATGTGTTATTAAACATAGTCCTTTTACAATCTCATTTCAAAAAATTCTAAAATAAATGTGCATGACCTAAAATACCCTTCTCTCTTAATTTGAAAGCCAAAACTCAATAAATTTCCATCTTTACTTCAAATCTCCAAAAGAGTATTATGCCAAATATCATAAGACTCTCTCCCTCACACCAAAAGTGACCACACAAGGCCATCCCAAAACAACGGAATCAATGATGTATACCTCTAAGCCTCAGTGTAGAAAATAAAGGATGAAATGCCAGTAAATCCACCTAAGCACTCAAATGGCAAAAATGCCAATCAAATCCAGGCAATGCTTAAACTCGATCAAAGGAACTGGTTTGGTCAATATATCTGCCAGATTATTCGCGGTATATGTTTTTTTCATCGTAACCATACCCTTAGCCATCTCATTACTATTGACACTTGATTTTTAATCAACACGCCAAAAAGGTAAAAAATCGAGATTGATTTCCACGAATTTCAAAATGAAAGTTCAATAAATAAATAAATAACAATAAAAGAAAAATGATATTTACAGTGGGGGTGACTTTTCTCTCTCTTTTTTTTTTTATTACATAGATATGCACATGGGATGTAGTTCGATTTTTACTCTATACGGTTCAAAATCGAGGTACGAGATTATTGGACTAAACCGGCGTGATCACGGTTGGGTTGGGGTTCCCATGACTCGGCTTCGTCAAAGAGTTTACCCATGTCGTGTGATTGTCGATAGGGTGGTAACTCTTGACATTAAGAAGGAAATTTCAGGGTTGAGATGGGTGACTCGTACTACATGATCGTAGTTTGAGTGATATTCGCCTCAACACTATTATAAGAAATCCTATGTGGCCCAAGTTCTGTGGTAGATCATGTGTGCTAGTGTAGTGTGGTGCAAAGAATATATACACAACAGTTTATACACAAGCAACACTTCAAAAATTCAAAACATAAACATTCATTCCCAACTTCACACCTACAAGACAAGGGGTTAACAATCACTCCTCCCCTCATAACTCTCAACTACAAAAACATTTAACACTCACGTTAGGGACGTACCTGATATTATTGCTGCCAAACAAAACTTATTTTTGAACAAGATAGATTTAAGCCTAAGTCATCTAAAGTTTAAATCAAGTCTCCAACGGAGTCGCCAAGCTGTCACGACTTACCCCTTGGGGGGAGGGAATAGATTTAGGAGCATTGCCTAAAAGACAGATGTATGGGCCATGATTAGGCACGGGTTCTCTCAAGCCCATACGTCACGTGACATTAGAGGATTCATAGGAATTTTGTAATAAAGAGTCGCTACTAGTCTGTTAGGGTCGACTAGAAACTAAGTGAGGTATAAGAGTATATCTCACTTCTTACGCAACTAGAGAATCTAGATTCGAGGACTTCATTACACTAATTAACCAATTAATGACCTTTTGCTACCTAATTTTGTTCATTTTAAAAAGAGGATGTTTTTGTCAAGTAATCTGGATTGATTTATACTTATTTACTAACATACGATGTGATCATGCGGGTGCACAATTATTAACGTAACAATCAGTAACCAAGGAAAGCATTAAATATATTTCATGGGATAGCAAAGAATTAACACTAAGGAAAAGATAAATGCTAATCCTAACTAAACTAAAGGGAAGTCAAAATCAACGTGTCAATATTGTGCAATCAAGGGTATTTATCTATAAGGACAATTGAAACCCTAAGTTAGAGTCCTACGGGCTTGGTTAACCTCAAGCCTATCGGGGTGACATGTGTCGGTTATTAACTACAATTCATGGATGTCCTACATGCATCTAGAATGTTCATGTATGTGTAGATTCATGTTTCTATGTCTATTTCAATAATTTGTAAATTCAAGGAATGCATCTCCTTGAAATGTTGGATACATTTGCGTATTATTTAAGATTAAGAGTTATTTAACAAGCCTATAAAATATAAGTCTTGTGACCATTTCATCAAATAAAAAAGAGAAGTGTGTGTGGAAAATAAACGTTCAATTTCATTTGAGAGTTTCTCCTATTCGTTCCCTTTTCTTTATTGGAATCCAATTGAGTGTAGACAAATAAGTGCATTGAAATAATGAAATTATACATCATTTTCCAAGTTTATGCATTGTTTTTTTCTTTCACTTTAAAGGACAGAAATTTATTTTTGTAAACGTAATTGAATGGCCTCTTAACTAATTGAGTGGTTATTTTTAGTTTCATAACCGCAAGCCGCTAAATGTGTTCGAATCTTCCACTCAGAAAAAGCCCCAGTAGAAGATAAGACGAGGCACGCCTTTTCCTAGTGCTATAATAAACCATTTATTTTCTATTCAGATACTGATCTGGCAAATGACCAGTCAAGATGGCATTTTGTTAGCCTCCCTCTTCAGATGGAAACGTGCATTGGAGGATACATAAATTGAACCACATTTCTCCACAAATGAGATGATAAGAAAACAGCTTTGCTCAGGCAAGAGACCTTTCTTCAACTGCTTGGTCCAAAGCAACTAAAGCTATTGCCGCTAGTCTTTTCGGGTGAGTTTGAAAATGCTTTGCCTTTAAAATATTGCGTTGAGTCAAAGAGCATTTAGTAAAATCAAATAGTGCTTTGATGTGTAAAATATCCAAGACAAAGCAATATTCTAGACTCAACCACCGCATTTACCAACTTGTCTTGGCTTCAAGTTGTTTTCTAACCTTCATTCATTAACAGTGAAATTCACATTGATTGAATCATAAAGGGACGTAACGGTGGCCATCATTCTCATATGAGAAAGGAGAGGTGTGAAGTTTAAATACCCACCTTCTAGGAGGATTAAGATGGAAACGATTTAGTTTCAGGTATGAGTTTCTACTCCCACGTCTTGCAAAGAGATAGAACAAAAGTCTAAGAATGAGAGCGGAACAAAACCAAAAATAAAAAATCACAAATCACAAATGGATGTAGCACTGGTTTAACTCGGGAAGGCTTGGGTAAAGAAGTAAGAGGGCAATTCCTCTTCAAACCCTTGTGATATCAACCAACGAGATTTACATGGAATGTCCTACTCTTTTTGCCAATAAACTTTGAGGTCTCTTATGAGAATGGAGTGCTGTTACTATAGCCCAATCTTGCTGCGCTGGTAATCCTCGGTGTGGAGCTACTGGTAATAGGGCAAAAATCCAGCTTGTAGCTTTCCCGATCCCTCCTTCATCAGGTGGTCTATGCGTCGGGAGTGCTATATTCCCTCGGACTGGCTAATACGGAAAAAGTCATGTCAATCAGAATTCTCGTTGTTGCGAGCAACATAAGGAGGGATTGAAGGATATGCAGTGAATCAAATAGATAAACAAGCAATTCTTGTCCATGAAGGGAGCCTTTGTTACGAAATCGCACGTCGTTTCTACAAAAATAACGCTTGCAAACAATTCACCAGATAGAATATAGTAATAAAAAACAGAATCAAATGAACACGCCAGAAAATTTGTTATCAAAGTTCACCCAAACCTGGGCTACATCTCCGCACAGAGAGGCACTCTGCGAATCCACTAGATTTCGAAAAAAGTTGGAATACAACGATGATCTTCTCTTAAGATCATGGCACAAAGAAATTGAGAACCCTTATCAAGAAAAAAACTCACTTTTTTCTTCTCTCTTTTTCTTGCCTCTCTATTTCCTTTTTCAGTGTCTTGATGGCTAGGGTCTTTTCATCACTAATATAAATATACCACTTTTAACCTAAAAGGAAATCTAATAGAAAAGACAAAAAAAGCCCATAAAAATAAATATTTGGCTTCATCTATAACCTGCTCTTGTAACCAAAAATCCCTAGTATAAGAATAGACTGTTTAAAAGGAGGACTTCCGTCAAAAACGCCTAGTAAATCTTGAGTCTCCATCACTTATGATGGACTTGGGAATCTCCCACTTGAAGACAAATATACCCAAGCACCAAGCAACTTTGCATGCATCTTCTTCAAAAAAAAAGTAGTTAAAAAACTTGTGCCTCTGCAATACTCCTCATCAATCAGCATTGAGTAATACATCCCAAGCAATTTGCATGCATCTTCTTCAAAAATAGTAGTAAAAACTACCAAATCAGTATGTATATGGTAGTAGAAAAAATATGCTTCTCTCTGTCTACTACCTTGGTCATCATGTCAGCTGGATTCTTTGAGCCATTAATCTTCTGTAACTTTAACTCATTATCTTTCAATGCTAACCTGATAAAGTGATAACGCTTCTTGATATGTCTAGTCCTTGAGTTATAAGCTGCATTCTTTGCTAAGTGCACTGCACTTTGACTATCACTCCAAAGTGTACTGACTGGCTGTTTTTGATGTAGCTCCTCCATGTAATCTTGTAACCATATGATTTCCTTGGAGACTTCTGTGATCGCCACGTATTCTACCTCTATTGTCAATAAAGCCACTACTTTTTGTAACTGAGACACACAACTCACCGTTGTACCTACAACTGTAAAGACATATCCAGTGGTACTCTTACCACTATCTCGATCACCCGAATGATCTACATCTACATAACCCTGCAACTCTATAGATGTACTACCATAACAAAGTGAGTAATTGGAAGTACCTGCTAGATATCTCAATATCCATTTTACTGCATTCCAATGCTCTCTGCCTGGGTTTTGCATATATCGACTCACAACTCCCACTGCTTGTGCAATGTCTGGTCTCATGCTCACTATGGCATACATCAAACTTCCCACTGCCGATGCATATGGAACTACTGCCATCTCATCTTTCAAAACCTAAGTGTTCGAACACATATCCTTTGAAAGTTTGAAGTGACTCGCTAGAGGAGTTGCAACCGGTTTTGACTTGTCTATGTTAAATCTCTTTAACACCTTGTTTACATAGTCTTCCTGCGACAACCATAATTTCTTATTTTTCCTGTCCCTGATGATTTTCATGCCTAAAATATTCTTGGCCTCTCCCAAGTCTTTCATAGCAAACTGTAATGATAACATCTTCTTTACTTCTAAGATTCTCTTTATATTGGAACTAGCCACTAGCATGTCATCCATTTATAAAGAGAGATACACAATGTCACCATCATCATACTTGCAAAAATAAACACAGTGATTAGACTCACAGTGTGCAAATCCTTTTTCTTGCATGAAACCATCAAATTTTAATTACCATTGCCACGGAGCTTGTTTCAAGCCATACAAGCTTTTCTTCAAGCGACATACCATGTGCTCCTTACCTTTGACTTCAAAACCCTTAGGTTGTGCCATGTATAATTCTTCATCTAAATCACCATGTAAAAACGCTGTTTTTACGTCTAACTGCTCAAGATGAAGATCCTCCACTGCAACTATACTCAGCAGAACTCTAATTGATGTCATTTTCACTACAGGTGAAAATATCTTGGAGTAGTCAATCCCTTCTTTTTTAGAAAAGCCCTTGACTACAAGTCTTGCATTGTATCTAATATTACCATCTGCCTCATTCTTAATCCTGTACACCCATTTGTTTAATAAAAAAATTTTACCTGTGGGCAACTTGGTCAACTCCCAAGTTTTGTTCTGAAGTAACGAGCTCATCTCGTCTTTCATAGCACACTCTGTGACGTCCCAGAGCATCACGTACTAAGCGCAAGCGGAATTATAATTATTATTATTATCTTCTTGTCTAGCTTGTAATCTCCTTTAGATAACCCATAGTGTTTACCATTGAAGGTTAGCATGTATAACATGGATTATTTAAAATCTCAAGTTTATATTATAGGGTTATTTTGCAATGCACATAGACAAGATCATAAAAGGCTTCCTTTCATTTTATCATCATCGGGGCATACAAAATTATCGACCTGGACTCATTCCATGTTCTTCGCCTATATATTTACATCATATACAAAACAAAAGTAAGGCGTGACACAAGCCAGGGATAAGGGGTGAGGGTATCTACTCCACGAGTTCCCACACAAGCCCACGTCTAACAAAAACAAAAGTTAGTCAGCTTCTACAAGATCAAAGGTGTCTAGGCGCCGTCCATCCCCACTCCAGGTCCTCCTGCTCCAAAGGGTAAAGGTCCGAACATCTCTCCTTCATGGTTGATAAACCATGCAGCGAACGTCATCGGTAATAACTTAGCTCTACTGTCATCCAGCCATAAAGTCGCCTCATATTTGGAGAAAACCATGTCAATGTCGGGATCATACTCGTCATGAAGAGAAACATCAAGACGCACTACCGCCCTGTATTGAGCTACCGGTGGTACATCGATGCTATCAATCTGAAAATGTAAGGTATGAGCAAACAACCTTGCCCAGTAAAGAATGATAAAACTCTAACTTAAACAATCCATAGCCATCAAAGTTACAAGTGAATCATCAAACAATTTAGGATACTAAGAGAGTATAACACAAGCATAAACAATACTAATGCATCATGTAAGAAATCACCTTATATGTATCCATTTCTATACTTACCCTTCACAAACTCAATCTCACATCAAAATATAATGCAACAATAATAGATGAACTCACTCGCCAAATAATTATATTTAGTGTGCATAAAATCCACCCTCGAATCAGTCACAACCATGACTCTACCGGCCTGATCGAGTCACTTCCAGAAAGTACGTTATCCGGACTTCCACAATACCTCTAATTGTGGGCATCTCACTCTGAGGCAACCCGGCATCACACAACCGAGGTCCTCCTTGATCACACACAAGGGCATCTCACTCCGAGGCATCTCAGTATCACACAACCGAGGCATCCTTGATCACACACAAGGGCATCTCAGCATCTCTCTACCAAGGCATCCTTGATCACACACAAGGACATCCCATACTTCTGGGAGACATCACCGGTATCTCGGTACCAATGGGTTCATTCATCTTAAGCACACGTTTCACACCACCACACCTTTGATTAATTTATCGTATGCAAAAGAAAAGACTCTAAAGTATCTATCTAACTCTCATGAACCTAGCACACGTGCGTGTCCGGATTATAAGATAAAACCCATTACATCATGTCCCATTCCATGGCGAACAGATATTTATCCCATAATCAAGCACTATGCACCGCACTCATTGCACACACATGATTCTATATGCACTTATATCTCAAATGATATATGAGACTTACTCATACACAACTAACATCTAGTATAAGATTTATTAGACTCTATGTTCATCATACAAGTCTAAGATACAAGACACTACATCTAATATGTGTTCTCGGGTACAAACAGTATACTAGCTAAATGAACAGTTTCAGTTTCAAACACAGAAGGTATATTAATTCTTGTCGAAATATTACCAAATTTTAGTATGTTATATTTAAGACATATAATAACAATTCCCGTGAAGAAACTTAAGTCTTATTCTCACTGTATTAAGAGTAACAGTCGCCATAATCTTTACTAGTACCCTGTACCGACGTCCAGATTTCGTATTTACAAAGAAAATTGTTTCACTAACCAAATCTTATCTATTTAATCTCAAATTTTGACACGTCATTCCTTAATATTTGTTCTACAATTCTCATTAAGGATTCAAAGTCCAAATCTAACTAGGTAAATACAGAAAATTCGTATAATCAGTAAAGGTCAAACCGTTTCTCACAAGAACAGTTTACTGGTTTTACTAAGTACACTTCTGTCTCTATGTTTTTATAGTCATATGGTTATAGCTACGTGTATAACTTGATCTTATAGATGTTCTATTATGTATAATATTTTATTTCTTATTTCTATTAACATACATAAAGAAAACTAAACACAAACAGAAGACTTCATAATTGTTTTCACTTAGAACAGAATAGATACACGGATTTTCTCACTTCTAACTCAACGAAACAACTTGTCTATCCACAAATCTCTTCTAAAATACTCCAATGCTTACTCACAGCAACTCAAAGCAACTTCAGCATATATTTCTCTAACAAATGATCAATTTCACAGCTCGGTTCGAAGTGTCGTTGCATCCATAAGCCACTTATCACGATTTCTACCGAAACAACACACTCGGCATCCATTTCATCACTTCGCTCAACAAAACAGCATACTCACACAAGGATTTCGAAACATGCAGTCCTCAAAAACAACATGCAATGGCTTCTAACTCTAATCTAACACTTACTCAGCTTAGATCAATCACAAAACAACAACTACAAACTATATCCATCACTGTTTGGTTAGATCCTCAAGCTCCCTTGATGAAACAATGGATAACTTTCAATTTAGAGTTAGATCTTTCCTTACCTTGCTTCAGCTACTAAACAACACAGAGATGCTTCAAGATCAACACTCAAAATCAGCATGCAAGAAGAAGAAGGTTGCTGGTTTGCTTCTGGTTTTTCGCTGCTCAGCTGAGAGAAAAGATGAAGAAGAAGATGGGTTGTTCAGTTTTATATGGAGAGAGAGAGTGTGTACGAAGCTTAAGGGGAAATAGGTCTACAAACTAATCCCTAGGCTAGTGTAATGATGAGATCTTCTAATGATTATGCTTCCTTGGAGTTGATGGTTTCGGTTTCTAGAGAAGAGAAAACCGTGGGTGTCACATGCATGGAGAAACGAGAGAGATTTTGGTGTTGTGGCTTTCATGCATGAAGATTTTTGCCATCTATCAATCGTCACTAATTAACAGTTAATCGATATCATTAGCTAGTTCGTTAGCTTCTAATATTTTCATCTAATTGCCTTTTGTTTCTACTTAATCCCAATTATACAAAGTCATAACATATATATAACATATTGAATGACATAACATATCGACTAGTCAATGTGGGTTTATAAGGAATTCATCACAAAATGCTAAAGTTAGAAATTGATATTAGAATTATAAACATTAATCAAGTTATCATAACTATAATCTATAAAATAAAATCATTCGGGCCTAAATATTCATTCTCGGCCCAACGGGCTCAATCTATAACAATCCGGCCCACTAAACTAAATCTACAAATCTAATAATTTCGAACCTTGGCCCGCTTCAAGCCAAGTCCAAGCCCATAATCACTCATTCGATTTCTTAAGTCCAATTCGTGTGGCCCACTCACTTCTCAAGCCCACACATTCCTCACGATCCATCGGGTTCATTTTCCGGCCCAATCTAATTAATCTAAGTTCCTAATGATCTAATTAACTTTAATGAAGGTCAATGAAATTTGGGATGTCACACACTCCCACTGCAAGTGAGACGTGTCTGCCTTTGCCTCATTGTAAGTGTCCGATTCCCCTGAATCTGTATATAAGACATGGCTCAGAACAGTATTAACTAATGGATCAAAAATTACCTTTAGCTTTCTCACACGTGTAGACCTTCTCAAGATAGGTACTTCAGGGTCGTGTAGTTTGCTCCAAATTAATGCATTCCTCTTGAACTACCTCTTCACTGATAACAGGCTCATCTTGAACCTCTCTTTTAGGTGAACTTCGATCTACTGGAAACATCTTCACAGGTATTGTGTCTAATTCAACATATTCTGGTTGCACTACCTTCTCATGTTCTGTCTCTGTCTGACGATCATTGTACATCTTTTCTTCACGGAATACCACATTGCGACTGCGGATGACTTTGTTATTCTCATAATCCCAAAGCCTATAGCCATACTCGTCGCCACTGTATCCGATAAAGACGCACTTCTGGGACTTAGCTTCAAGCTTTTTCCTATCCTCCCTGTCAATTAAAGGATATGCAATAAAACCAAACACTTTTAGATGAGAATAATTAATCTTTTTACCTCACCACCGTTCTTATGGTATTTCTCCATCCAACGCACTAGATGGATTTCTGTTGATAAGATAAACAGCTGCATCAATTATGGCGGCCCATAAGTGTAACGGGAGACCCGTGTGTAGCCTCATGCATCTCGCACGTTCTAGAATAGTCATGTTCATCATTTCAGCTACACCGTTCTCTTGAGGAGTTCTAAGAACAGTCTTTAACCCGTGTATGCCCTCTCGACTCAAATATTCTGCAAATTCCTTACTTGTGTATTCACCACCATTATCAGACTTTACAACTTTAATCTGATAAACTATTTCTTTTTCTACCATGGTCTTCCACATTCTGAACATCCCGAATACTTCTAATTTTTCTTTAAGAGCATAGACCTAAGTCTTCCTTGTTGCATCATTAATGAATATGACAAGATATCTCTTACCACCATAAGAGAGTTCCTGAGCAGGTCCCCATACATCAGTATGAACCAACTCTAGCTTCTGGCCTTTATTTTGTCACATATTCAATTGAAAACTAACAGCCTTCTGTTTTCCATAAATGCAACTTTCACAAAAATCTAACTCAACTTTTTGCAAACCTGGGAGTAATTTTCTTGAGTGTAACTTCTTTACACATTTTTTTCACCAAGATGTCCCAAACGATAATGCCAAATAGTAGATAAATTACCCGTAGCCATTATAGTTGCAACCATATCACTGATATTGTCTCCTTGGAGAAGGTAAAGTGTACCCGTACGCTTTCCCTTTGCTACTACTCTTACCCCTGAGGTTATCTTCCACTCTCCGCAGCCAAAGGTTATTACCAAACCTCCTTGGTCAAGTTTATTGGTTGAAATCAGATTTTATGCCTAGTTTCATGCAAAACTAGACGTCCTCCACCTAAGATGTTCACAATCACGGTTCCTTTCCCAACAATGGGACACATGTGGCCGTTTCCCACAACCACTTGTCCGAAATCTCCACTGGCATAATCATCAAATATGTCTCTTTGTGAGGTGCAATGAAAAGAAGCACCAGAATCAATAAACCATTTATATGTTGTCAAGTCAAACCCTGCATACAAACACAAGTTATCTAGCAAAGATTCATCGCTAACTACATTAGCACCTTGATTCTCATCTTACAGCTTCTTTTTGTAGGCTTCACACTAAAACTTCTGGTGTCCGGTTTTGTGACAATACCAACACTCATCTTTTGCAACCTATCTCTTACCCCTTAATTGTGATATGCCACACCCGTTGAAATTTCATCTACTTTTACTTCTTCAACGGTTCTCCACTGCGAATTCCGTTGAAGATGTAGATGCAGAAAAATTATCTCCACCTGAGACTTTCCTTCGCATCCCTTCATCCATGATACTACTCACGGCATCATCAAGAGTTAAATCATTCTTCATAGTGCTCGAAATTCCCTACACTGCGGTATTGTAGCTTTCTAGAAGAGAACATAAAAATAATAAAGCTTGAAGCTTCATATCTAAATTTATGCCTGCAGATTCCAATTGACATGTGACCTGCGTGAAACTATTAATATGCTCTGCCACAGAACTTCTATCAAATAACTTCATATTAACCGGTTTCTTCAGCAAAAATACCTGATTTGATGTGGACGGCTTTTCATAAATATTCGTTACAATATCCATGGCTTCTTTTGTAGTTTTTGCTTTCGCGATGTGGTACCTTGTCTTTTTCGTCAACCCTAGACAAATCGCACCTAATGCCTTTGGATCAAGAATTTTCATCCGGCTTCTACTGTTGGATCCACTTCCACCACCTCGGGTTTCCAGCCCTCAAGTGGTGCATAGAGATCTTTTTGATAAAGATAATCCTCTATTTGTAGTTTCCACCATCCGAAATCCTCTCCATTGAACTTATCGATTATGATTTTATCTTCTGCCATACTATTTGCTTTCAATCGAACGTCACCGAAAAAACCCTCGATGTTCTCGATTAGCCAATCCAGGCTTTGATACCAGTTATTACGAAATCGTACGTCGATTCCACAAAAATAACGCTTGCAAATAATTCATCAAACATAATATAGTAATAAAAGAACATAATCAAATGAACATGCCGAAAAATTTGTTATCGAAGTTCACCCAAACCTAGGCTACGTCTCCATGCAGAGGCATTCTACGAATCCACTAGACTTCGAAAAAAGTTGGAATACAATAATGATCTTCTCTCAAGATAAGGGCACAAAGAGATTGAGAACCCTCATCAAGAAAAAAAACTCACTTTTTTCTTCTCTCTTTTTCTTGCCTCTCTATTTCCTTTTTCAGCGTCTTGACTGCTAGGGTCTTTTCATCGCTAATATAAAGATACCACTTTTAACCTAAAAGGAAATCTAATAGAAAAGACAAAAAATCCCCTAAAAACAAATATTTGGCTTCATCTATAACAGCCTTGTCATAGTTGGGTGCTCCTATGATCTATGTTCTCTACAAGGGACTTGCCTGTGGGCTGGCAGCTCCCATCTCATGAGACACTTGAACACTTCTACTTCCATCTTGTTGTCTGCACCCACTGCTAACCTATCCATCCACGGCCCATCTACTTAGCTTAACTATAAAAGCTACAAGCGCCTGTGCTTCTTCAGCCGCGTACTCCCCATCCACCTTGCTAATAAACAAGAGCAGCTTTTCTTCCGAAATGTATTTTGTAGAGGAGGCCATCGCAGGCTCTATCATCCGAAGCGCACTCAATCCAGTCTTTACAAGAAAAAAAAATGGGCTCTCTCCTCTTAACTAGGCATACTCCTTCTATTCGTTGCTTGCTCTTTCTTTCAAGGGTGCGCCTTCAGAGGAATGTCGAGCAAGAAGAGCGTCTGTTAGAAGATTTCCGATGAGCGAGGTTGAGGCTATGGGGCAACATGAACCCCGGGGAGGCAACACTAGGATTGGGCGAACATCAGCAAGGCCTGTCATGAGTTGGTCAACCCAGGCGAGGCTAGGTCGTGTGCCCCACACTAGCTGCTCACCTTAGGTGGCCGGAACACCTGCAAGACTTCGCTTGGGTCACCAGTAAAGCTCACTGGTCCAGCGACCTAGACAATATCTACCTTGTGCAACCATGCCCACCTAGGGTCATTATACCCTAGCTAGGCGATGCCAAGGTCAGCTCCGAGTCGGTACCGACAAAGAGTGATGGGTTTTTGCCTTTGCAATTCGAGTATGCTTATAAAACTCCTAAAAATTTCTTTATGAAGAAATAAACCAAAATGTGAAATACTTGCGCTCCATTTGTTTTTTCCAGATCTTCTAGCATTCGATTCATAGAAAATAAACTAGTCATGGAAAATATTTTCTCCAATGGAAAAATAAAAACATTTTCCCCACTATTTACTTCACCACTCATTTTAATTATTTTAATTATTTTATTTTTTAATTTGAAAATTTTATTTTTTCCCTTTTCCTTTTTCTTCTTCTTTGGTTGATCACCAGCCACAATGAAAGCCGGCAATGCTAGAGAATGGCTAGGCTCAAGCCTTGCAGATCGGTGACACTTGAGCATCGCCGAGGTCGGGAAGCTCAAGCCTCGCCGGTGACTACCCAAGGAAAAGAAAAGGAAAGAATAAGAAAGAAAATAAAATAAAAATAAAAATAATTAAAAATTCAATTTAAAAAAACAAACAAAAAAAATATATATATATATAAAATGTACAAAGGAAATCAAATCAGCTATCAAATGGCCAAAAAAAAAAAAAATTAACTCTAGTCTTAAGTTTCAACAAACACCAAAAAATATTATTATTTTCTAGGCAATGACTTTCTGTAAAATACTTTCTAGAAATGTCACATCTTCTATGAAAGAACGGGCTTTAAAGTTGACATTTACATGTTTCATTCCACGGAACAATAATCTTACTAAGCTTTTTTTTTTTTTTTTTTTTTTGGCAAGCCTAGTAATTTTTTCTTCTCATAAATTATGTTAAAGTAATTAAATATTAAACCACGTCTTCATCTAACAGCTTAAACTTTTAGAACAATTAGTAGTGGTCCTACAAAATCTCACATGATGTCAGAGTTGAAGGTCCTTAGTTCGAATCTTTCCAAGCTCCATTTGCCTCTCCAATTAAATTTCCATGATTAGTACTAGGCAAAAAGATCATATCAAGTGTTATCTAATAATTTAAGTTTTTAGAACAATTAGCAAGTACTTGACCTACAGGTTCTATATTATTGTCAAAATAACAATTTGTGCATAAGGAAAGATGAAACTCGCTTCTCAAGTTGTTGGTTTCCTTGTCACAAAATTAGTGGTTAGAGTAGTATCGTCATTGGCAGGAATGAATACATTTATCACTTTGGCGAGGGTCAATTTTGCAACCTGTACAAAATGTTTAGTTTAAGCCATAATAATTCCACACCACTCAAGGGTTTGAGACTGACAAGCCTATCATCACAAGTTCATCAAAATGCTAATGGTCATGAAATCTCTCCACACAAGGTATGCCACAGCTATGCAATGTAGCATTAACTATTCAAAGATTTGCTTATGACATGAATCGAACCACAATATTGTAGAAGACATGTGACCCAGTTAACGCCAAAAAATGTCCAATTGTTCAATCGACAATCTCATATGCAACTGATGAGGAAGTGGAGGCAACATAACTATCAAGTAGTAGAGTCAACAATTTTGGATGCAACCGTCAATGAGATAATCAAGGTAGTGGAGTCGATATAACCGTCAATGCAGTAGGTTCCCGGTAACCATCAAATAACCATTAAGGTAGTGGTATCAATTCAGTTGTCAAGCAACCGCTGGTCATGGAGTTTATGTGACCGTTAGTGTAGTGAATTCGATATAATTGTCTATGTAACCGTTGCTTGTGGACTATAAATATTCTAAGTGTACTCTTTATCTCAGTCAATCATAAAACTCAACATTTTTCAACAAATTTATTTTTTATCTTTACTTTCTTGCAATTTACATGGTTAGGATACAATTGTCTCCAAACTTCATTCATTTAAATTCCTTCTCATTTACTTTCTATCCAATCAACAAAGGACCATTCACAACCTTTTGTTGATCAATTATTGATCCATCCATATTTTGAAAGGTATTTCATTGACTTTTCGGTGAAATATCTTTTTGGCAAGTTTAGTGGGACACATTTTATTGATTCAAGAAGATTACAATGGCGAGAACTAGTAATCAATAAGAGTCCGACATGTTGGCAACAACAACCCATTACCAAATATTGGTAATGAGGCTGCCACACATTTTGAGTCCTCATCTGATATTGCTAAGATAAACACCTAGAGGGGGTGAATAGGCGCACAAACACTTTTTTCGATATACGAAAGCAACAGATTGAAATACGATCGATGTAGAGAGAGTAAGGAAGAGAAAATCAAACACAGGATTTATAGTGGTTCGGCTTATTCCAAGCCTACGTCCACTCTTCCGACTGACAGCCTACCGGCTGGATTTTACTATGATCAAAAGAGAAGTTACAGCACACTTTGCCTTGATTCCACAAAGTGTAGATGTTCTATCACACCTTCTCAAGGTCTCTCACAAATATAGACTCTCTTTTGTATACAAGTATTCGCTCAAGAGATTTATCTAAACAAATAGGAGCTTCAGACTTTGGAATTCTTCTATCGCGCACTCCTTAAACAACTAAGAACGTCTTCCTTATATACTCCTTTATGCCATCATACCCGTTGGCACTTTCCAAAGGAATTCCTCCAATCTACCCGTTGGACGGAATCAATTAGGAAGATCGTTCGAGCTATTAAAGGAACGTGTTGATAGCCCATCAATCTGTTCGCCCATACAATCGGGATCTCGGTTTCCATAAGTAGAACCTTCCAATAATATTTAGACAATCATCGAATCTTCAGTCATTGAATCAATCTTGATCAATCAAAGGATTACGATACGTCTTCTCCGACCACGAGATCTTCTCCGGATGACAAGGTTAAATCTGAACAAAACATCTAGTTCGGGATAACCTTTCTTCAACGGATTAGTGATCACAATGAGGATAGACTTTGAGTCTTGAGTCTGGCTGTCCGGAAGTCTTCAGACTTTAACCAACAGAGTCTGCTGACCTTCAGACTAGACTGACGGAAACATTTTGTCAACTTCAAAACTCTTCACGAGGATTTCTCCAACAATCTCCCCCTTTTTGATGGTGACAAAACCTTCCCCGTAGATTTGGATAACTTTGACCCGCAAAACATTTCTCAAACACATATGCATATCTTATTGGCTAATAGAATAACACTAGAATCTGCAACCACAGAAAATAGGTTAGTCCAATATATGATTTAAGCCATTCATAAGATATCAATATTGATAAATAGAAGCAGTCAAATCCAAGTCTAGGCGGTTCTTATCCGGACACAAAACAAAGTCAAAGTCAAAAAATGCATGACATTTACGCTTAAACACAATCCAACAAACAGTTAAAAGATTGAAAGTTTGAAAGTTTTCAAATCATGCATCTCTCCCCTTTTTGTCATCATTTAAAAAGGATGAGATGAAGTCTTGGGTATGCAGACAAGCTGGAAATCTTCCATAGACTGAACGATGCCTTCCAGCCTTTTAAAGTCTTCCTTCAGCTGTACAACCTCTTCACTCTTGGCATTGGCCTGATTCTGAATAGAGAGGGCTTGCATCTTATCATTCAATGAACAGGAAGAAGCTTGACTTTCAGTCTTCAGACTTTGAACTTCGCATCCCAAGGCATAAATCTGACCTTTCATCTCCAAGAGAATATCCATGATTCTGAAAATCTGCTCCATTATCGGTCGAGTACTTGCTTCGCTCGTTACGATGGAGTAAAAGCGAGCGATGGTGGATCAGCGCATAATCTCGCAGTTGGGCAATGAAGCTTCATGACCTTCCTCCGGAAATTGAGATGCATAAACATCTTCCTGGTCTGCGCAGCGAGCGACTAACTCCTTCACTTTCATCCGGAAATGAAGATGTCACTCCTTTCTCCCGAACTCCCCGTTTTCATGCCTACGGGTGGAGAAGAGATTTCCTCGGGTTCTCCTTCTCTTCTTTCTTCTTGGTCTTTCTTGCTCGCTTCTTGCTCTGTTTCCCTTTCTTCTTCTTCCTTCTCTTTTTGCTTCTCTTTCTTTTTCTTCCTTCTCTTTTGCTTCTCTTTCTTCTTCTTCCTTCTCCTCTGCTTCTTTCGACCTTTGTTCCGATTCTTTCTGTGGAACAGGATGACTTAAGTTCCTCAAAGCCATTGCAGAGATGGTGATGTCATCGTCATTCCCATCTACAGGATTTGGCCCCCAGTCACGAGGATCACTTGGGATATTCGCAAGGGTTTCCTCGACCACCCCTTTACGAGCGATTCCCAAACTTTCCATTCTTTTCATAAAGATATATTCGTTCCTATATCCTTTTTCTCTAACAAAATCATCAACATAGTTCAAAGGAGTATGAATTCCTTTTAAAGCACGATATAGCTTGTAAATAAAAGCGGGCTTTTGAACTCTTACGGGTCTGCCTCCTCGATGATTTCTTCCTGATGCTGATCAACAACTCCTTGAGGACTAGAAGGTGGAGAGTGACGCTGCTGAGAATGTTGTGGGCTCGGTTGTTGATCTGGAGAAACTTCATCTTCAGTAAGATCGAAGTGCGTAGGCCCCTTACTCATTCTCTCGTGGTCCCCCTTGCCGATGACTTTCGTGAAGAAGACATCTTTAACAGTGATTGGAAGTTTCCTAGCTTGACTTTCCCGAAAAGATGATAACTTTTTGAAGATTTAGCGAAGAAGACAAACGGGAATGGAGGATCGATGCTTTCTAGGGTTTTTGAGAGAGTAGAAAAGTGAAGAGAAATCGACGTGCTTGTTCGGTTAAAAAGAAGAGTAAACAAACCGTCACAAAGGAAATAAAAATATGCCTTTTCAAAATAACTGTCTTTATCCGCAAAAATAGTTATTTCAAAAATAACTTCCTTTTTGAAAATGAATCGATGCAATATTAAATATAGCAACAATTTAAACACGATCGATGATCGTACCTTTTCAAGATAAGATTGGAGAGAGAAAGACTTACGGTCAAGGTCTAGCCAAGGCTGTGATAAAGTCTTGTAAGCTTTGAGTCCGAAAGTCTTTAGATTTTGATAACCTCATACCTCAAAATATTGAGTCTGGTCCGTATAGACTCAAATTAATTTTTCTCCAAAGGCTTTGTGAATATATCCGCCAGGTTGATTCTTTGAGTCAACAAATTGAATTGAAACATCTCCATTTTGAACATGGTCTCTTATAAAATGATGTCGAATCTCTATATGCTTTGCTCTTGAGTGGAGAATTCGATTTTTGGTGAGGTTGATAGCGCCGGTGTTGTCGCAATTAATCTCCATGCATGAGTCTTCAATTTCAAAGTCTCTCACTGTTGTTTTATCCATAGAATTTGCGAACAGCAGACTTCCAAGAGCTACATACTCGCTTCGTTGTTGAAAGAGACACAAAGGTGCTTTGTTTCCTTGAAAACCAAGACACTCCCCGCTTCCAAGCAACCGGCAAGTTCCTGAAGTGCTCTTTCTATCAACTCGCAACCGGCCGATTCGCGTCTCGAATATCCTAGAAGATTAAAGTCTCCCTTCTTAGGATACCAAAGACCGATGCTTGATGATGAAGCGACGTATTTAATGATGCGTTTTGCAGCACTGAGATGAGATTCTCTAGGATCTGATTGAAACCTAGCACAGATGCAAACACTCAACAAAATATCGGTCTAGAGGCGTAAGATAAAGAAGTGATCCAATAATGCTCATGTACAGCTTTTTGATCAACTTTCTTCCCTTCTTCATCTTTGTCTATCTTTAAAGAACTTGACATTGGAATGTCTACCTTTTTGCAATTCTCCGGTCAAACCTTTTGACAAGATCATTCACATATTTTTCTTGATAAATAAAAGTTCCTTCCTTCAATTGTTTTATTTGAAGACCAAGAAAGAATGTTAATTCTCCCATCATACTCATTTCAAACTCATCCCGCATAGACTTAGAAAATTTCTTGCCTGATTCTCATTAGAGGATCCGAAAATAATGTCATCCACATATATTTGAACAAGTAAGAAACTTTTGTTTTCCTTCTTGATAAATAAGGTCGTATCTACTTTACCTTTGACAAAACCATTTTGTAATAGGAAATTACTTAACCTATCGTACCAAGCCCGAGGTGCTTGCTTTAAACCATACAAAGCCTTTTTCGATCCAAGACCGAGTCCGCTTCTTTGGGTCTTCAAACCCCGGCGGTTGTTCCACATAAACTTCCTCATGGATAAATCCATTTAGGAAGGCGCTTTTGACGTCCATTTGGAATAACCTGAAATTCTTAAAACAAGCAAACGCAAGTAATAGACGAATAGCTTCTAACCTTGCCCTTTGGAGCGTAAGTCTCATCATAGTCTATTCCTTCTTCTTGCGTATATCCCTTGGCCACAAGTCTTGCTTTATTTCGTACGACTTTCCCTTTCTCGTTCATCTTGTTTCGAACACCCATTTGGCTCCAATAACAGTTTTCCTTTTGGTTTGGATGTCAATTCCCAAACATCATTTATGCTTTGGTCGAGCTCTTCTTGCATAGCTTCAATCCAGCTTTCATCGGATAAAGCTTCTTCTATGCTCTTTAGTTCAATTTCAAACAAGTGCCACAAGACACTAGACTCTTCTCGCCTTTTGGATGCGTGCGAATTCCTTCATTAATTTCGCCGATTATAAGATCTTTGGGATGACTAGACTTATGCTTCCAGTTACTTGTTGATTTGTCTCGGATGATGATCTCTTTCTTTATTTGGATCTTCACGAACATCTTGAAGCTGGTTTTCAGTCGAGATGCTTCTTGAGTTGTAGACTTTGGAGGGTGCAGAGCAGTTTCGGACTCTTCTTGATGAGTCGACTTGATTCATCTTGCGTTGAGTCTTGAAATTTGACATTCATTGACTCCTCCACCAAGCCGCTCTTCTTGTTATAGACTCGTAGGCTTTGCTTGTTGTAGAATATCCAAGGAAGATACCTTCATCTGATCTTTCTTCAAACTTACCAACTCGATCTTTTGCATTTTTCAATATGAAACATTTGCACCCAAATACATGAAAGTATGAAACAATAGGCTTCTTTTCTTTGAATAACTCATAAGGGGTTTTCAAGAATAAATCTTAAGAAAACTCTATTGATGATATAGCAAGCCGTTGAAACAAATTTCGCCCAAAATCGAGAAGAAATTCTACTTTCAATTAAAAGAGTTCTAGCCATTTCTTGAAGAGATCTCGTTCTTTCTTTCCACAACTCCATTTCTTTGAGGAGTATACGGAGAGGAAAACATATGCTTACGGCGTGATTCATCACGTAATTTTGTAAAATCTTGATTTTCAAATTCACCTCCATGATCTGTTCTTATACTAGAGATAACACAACCTTTTTCATTTTGAACCTTTTTAGCAAAATTTTCAAAATACGAAAAGGTTTCGGACTTACTTGAAAGGAAATATAGCCAAGTAAAACGGGAGTAATCATCAACAATTACTAGACAATACTTCTTACCCCCAATACTCGAGTTACGGTTGGTCCGAAGAGATCCATATGCAGCAAGCTGTAGAACATGATTAGTAGAGACATGATTTATTGGCTTAAAAGAATTTTTTACCTGCTTTCCTTAATACATGGAGTGCATGACTCGGTCTTTTGGTATGGCAATCAGGTAATCCTCGAACAAGCTGTTTTGAAGAAATTTTGGCTAATTGCTTCATGTTGACATGACCAAGCTTTTGTGCCATAAGCTTGCTTCGTCTTGAATTGAGATAAGACATTGCGATTCATTTGGTTTCACATTCGAAGATAGATGTTTCCATGTCTTCGACCCAGAAAAGATTGAGTTGAGTCTTTACTTATTCCGGAACATGTTCCTTCTTGAAAGGAGATCTTGAAACCAGTATCACACAATTGACTAATGCTGAGAAGATTGTAATTGAGTCCTTCCACTAAGGAAACATTACTTATTGTGAGAGTTCCAATTTTCACGGTTCCAAATCCCACAATACTTCCTTTGCTGTTTCCTCCAAATGAAACTTTTCCACCATTTACTTGAGCAAGCTTTATAAAGCAATTTGAGTCTCTGTCATGTGTCTTGAGCATCCGCTGTCAAGATACCACTTTACTCGCTTCTTGACGGAGACCTGCATTTAAAATAAAGTCTCAAGCTTTCTTTGGTACCCAAATTTTCTTGGGTCCTTTGGTGTTAGTAAGATAAACAGTATTAGCCCATACTTTCTTAACAGGTTTCCATACCATAGGACACTCTTTTCAAAGTGATCCGGGCTGTTGCACTTAGAACATCTCGAGAGCATTTCTACCTACGGGTTTTACAAAGAATTTCTTGAAGTGATTTTTGTAAACCTCACTTGAAAGCTTTTTCTTAATTCTTTCTTTTACTTTAGGAAAATCAATCAATGGAATTGTTTCTTCCATCATACCCACCAGGACTTATTGAAGTAAGGTCTTTGTGCTGAAAAGAATTTTCTCAAGATTTTCAGATCCCATAGAAAATTTCTTTGATATATTAGATAAGTCTGTTTTTTAAGAAAGCATTTTCTTTTAAAAGATTTCCTTCACTTTCTTTAAGATTGGAAACAGACAAGTCTAGACTTTTAACTTTTTCTGCTAAAACCTTTTCCTTTTGTTTTAGGGCTGAGTTTTCCCTTTTTAGTTTGGAAATACTTTTGAGAGAAGTCTTAAGACTAACGCATAGTTCCTCAATATATTTAGAAACTTTGACAGAATTTTAAAATTACTTGCCTCAAATTCACCAAGTTGTCGAGTCCGATCCCGAGTCGATCCAGTGTCTCGAGTCGGATGTGCCATCGACATAGATTGGCATATTCATTATCACTTTCTTCACACTCGATATCACTCCAGGTTTTCAGCTTTGAGAGCTTTTCGAAATTTTTCAGCTTTTCCTTTCTTTTTCTTCAAAAGACGACAGTTGGGTCTGATGTGTCCCTTTTTCTTGCATTCAAAGCAGACTACATCTTTGTTTGGTTCCTCATCATCAACAGACTTGGTCTGCTGTCTTTGAAAGCCTTGTTTCTTTGAGTTGAACCTTCTTCCTTTTCTCGTTTAGTTTTCTGAATCTTCTTATCATGAGAGCAAGCTCCTCATCGTCCATATCTTCTTCGAATCTGTAACATCGTAATCATCATTTGATTTTAATGCAATGGATTTCTTACCTCTTGGATCTTCATCTTCATTGATCATTTCCACTTCATAGGATGAAGAGTTCCAATCAGCTCATCGACAGATAGTGGCATAATTCTCTGCGTCTCTCTTATCGAAGTCTTTATGTGATTCCAATCCTTGGAGAGTCCACGCAGTAGCTTGTTTTACCTTCATGGGATCAGAAGTTGGTTGACCTTGATTTTCAAGACCATTTACAATATCGTAAACGACTAAACATGTCGTGATATTGATTCTCCCTGGCTTCATTCCGAAGGCTTCATATTGACCGAGAAGAATGTTGATTCTTGTTTCCTTCACTCGATCTGTTCCTTCATAGGTGATATGCAATCTGTCCCAAACTTCTTTTGCTGTACCACAAGAAGATATTCTATTATATTCAGTTGGTGATAAAGCACAATATAAGGAATAAATTGCTTTTGCATCGAGTGTCTCTCTCTTGGTTATTTCTTCCCGAGACATTCCATTGGATTCTTGAGTTTCTTTTCCTCTTTCGAGACCGATGCGTGATAGGAGTAATTCCTTTTTCTACAACGTCCCATTCCGGAGGATCCTTTGATCGTAGGAAAGCTTTCATCTTGTTCTTCCAGATGTTGTAATCCTTTCCATCAAAGTAAGGTGGTCCAGTATTGCTTTGCCCTTCCATCAGCCCGGTGCTAGCATACTAGCCATGGATCTTTTACTATGAAGTAATACACTTCAAATAAAGTAAGTACACGAGTGCTCGATACCAATTGATATTGCTAGTATAAACACCTAGAGGGGGTGAATAGGCGCACAAACACTTTTTCGATATACGGAAGCAACAGATTGAAATACGATCGATGTAGAGAGAGTAAGGAAGAGAAAATCAAACACAGGATTTATAGTGGTTCGGCTTATTCCAAGCCTACGTCCACTCTTCCGCACTGACAGCCTACCGGCTGGATTTTACTATGATCAAAAGAGAAGTTACAAGACAGCTTTGCCTTGATTCCACAAAGTGTAGATGTTCTATCACACCTTCTCAAGGTCTCTCACAAATATAGACTCTCTTTTGTATACAAGTATTCGCTCAAGAGATTTATCTAAACAAATAGGAGCTTCGACTTTGGAATTCTTCTATCGCGCACTCCTTAAACAACTAAGAACGTCTTCCTTATATACTCCTTTATGCCATCATACCCGTTGGCACTTTCCAAAGGAATTCCTCCAATCTACCCGTTGGACGGAATCAATTAGGAAGATCGTTCGAGCTATTAAAGGAACGTGTTGATAGCCCATCAATCCTGTTCGCCCATACAATCGGATCTCGGTTTCCATAAGTAGAACCTTCCAATAATATTTAGACAATAATCGAATCTTCAGTCATTGAATCAATCTTGATCAATCAAAGGATTCGGATACGTCTTCTCCAGCCACGAGATCTTCTCCAGATGACAAGGTTAAATCCTGAACAAAACATCTAGTTCGGGATAACCTTTCTTCAACGGATCGTGATCACAATGAGGATAGACTTTGAGTCTTGAGTCTCGGCTGTCCGGAAGTCTTCACTTTAACCAATAGAGTCTGCTGACCTTCAGACTAGACTGACGGAAACATTTTGTCAACTTCAAAACTCTTCACGAGGATTTCTCCAACACTCATCTGCTAGAAGAATGACAGAGGTTAACTGACAGGGAGATGTGGATCTTTCAAGGCACCTTGGTGAAGGACTTTTAAGGGAAGTTGCACTAAATCCACCAAGTCAACGAACAACATATAGTGAAGATACAGAGAAAATTGATTAAAGTTCTATTTTTCAAATTTTTTTTTTTTTTTTTTGGCCAAGAGGGAATTTCGTAGTTTTGACTGGTGGGTGAGATGAATTGTACATCAAACGGTGAAGATTTTGCTTTTCTTGGTTTTGAATGTGATTTTGCAATATGGGCATTGATTCAAGTCAGGTATAAAAAATATCAGACTCAAACCGAACCCTTAACGCCCTTACACGCTACACACAATTCTAAAGTGAATTAAACAGTAAGTACACATGGCGTGACCTGGTTGGAGTTTTAAATTAATTGAAAATAATACAAGAAAATAGTTGCAGAATCCAGAGTGGATGAACCGAAAATTCAGACGAAAACTGCTTTCCATCCATTAAACCATTCCTCGATCTCAGAAATACAAAGTCAAGTGTTGTTTGGCCAAACCTAGTCCTTCATTTAGTTACATAAAAATGATGAATCACTTAATAATCAATCCTTTGCATCATGAGAACTTCAGGTACTGGGTATTGCCACAATAGAAAACTTACGTAATGCAAACCAAGTCAAGTAACCTGAAGGAAAACAAAAAACAAAAAACAAAAACAAAAGATTAATAATGTATAAAGTTCAACCCTAAAATTTAAGTTAATGGATGGAGACATATCACATGTATACAAAGAGCATAGGATATTTTAACAAACAAGTCAATTAGATCTTCAAATCTAGGAAATAACCCGTTACAAGCTGAATCTAAAGATGTCAAAACCAACCCCAATCAACAAATCGTGAAAAATAATATTATCTTGTATTGGTATGTCCACTTGCTCGGCTTCCTCCTATCTCTATGTATATCCACTTGCTCGGCTTCCTCCTATCTCTATATATATAAGTGCCCTTGCAAGACAGAAAAGCCGATTCAAGATCTCCCATTTAGCCTTTCTTCAACAAATAAGGTTCTTCTGTCTTTTTGGTTGGCAAGTGACGTGATGTATGTGCTGACTATATTGTTGTGTTCCTTCATAATTTTGCAAGTTGTGTACAAAAGAAAAAATAATTTTAGTCCATGAAGTCTTTAGGAATTTATGCAAGAAAGAATGCATCTGTTAAGATATGAAATCTTTTTCTAATATTATTTTTTGAATATGAAATCTTTTTTATATATTGTTTTATTTTCATATTAGCATACCAACTGTAGATGAGTTGGTATTCCATGATTCTTACTCTGTAAAAGATTGTATTTTTCCTTCTCTTTATAAGCATGTACAATCTGTAAATTATGTGATATGAAAATCATCCACAAATTGTGAGCTTCTTTATGGTATCAGAGCAATTATACTCTTAAGAGCTTTTTGATCCAATTATTCTGCATTTTTTTTTTTTTTTGCAATCTTCTACACCCTTTAGCCATGGAATTCACTTTAGAATCAGCTTGCACCACCTCGAATTCTAGTTCCGTTTCCATCGAAACAATTGCACCTAATGGTGTGATCTCGATCTCAGCTGCCATCCAATTGCCATTCAAACTCTCTGCTGCCAATTATCCCTCTTGGTGTGCTCAATTTCAGGCGCTACTCATTGGTTATGATTTAATGGGATTTGTTGATGGAACTTTTGTCTGTCCGCCTCTCACCATTTCAACTGGAAATCAAACGGTGCCAAATCCAACCACAACAACTTGGATTCGCCAGCATCAGCTCTTGCTTCATGCAATTTTTGCCTCTTGCAATTCATCACACGCTGCCTAGACAAAACTCATGAATTTATATGCAAATAAATCCCGCTCAAGAGTTATGCATCTCAAGGATCAACTCTCTACCGCTCGCCGAAACTCACATTTTGTTTCAGAATTTTTGCAGGAACTTAAAGCCCTTGCCGATGAATTGGCAATCATTGACACTCCTATCTCTTATGATGATTTAGTCATTCATGCACTTGAGGACTTGGAACTTAATACAAAGAAATCGCAATAGCGATTAGGGCTCGTGAAAATACAATCAACTTTGAAGAAATGCATGACAAATTGGTGGCCTATGAAACCCAACTAAAACTGGAGGAAATTAGACTTGAAGCGGCACCAGTCACAGCACCAGTCACAGCCAACTACAGCAACAGAAACCGTGGCACAAGAAGCAACTCTCGTTGGCCCAACAATCGCAGCCGTCATCAAAATTATTCTAGATCTAACCAGCATCGTGGACCTTCTCATAGGAGGTATTCTAATCGGGACAACATAGAGCCTCGTCCGACATGTTAGTTTTGCGATCAATATGGACACTCAGCCAAATCTTGTTTTCGCATTTGAAATAGTCTCCGTGAACCTACTGCTCATGTTGCAACAGCTCCATGTCAAGAAAATGGCCGGCTACTAGACTCAAGAGCATCACATCACGTCACAAGCAATCTCAACATCCTCACCACTCACTCAGAGTACGAAGGCCCCGATGAGATCATCATTGGTGATGGCACAGGTTTGCGTATCAGTCATGTTGGTTCTACTAATTTATCCTATCCAAACCAATCCTTTAAATTAACCAATGTTTTATGTGCACCTAATAGTACCAAAGACCTTATTTCCATCTCACAATTTTGTCGCAATAACCACTCATCTATTGAGTTTTTTGCCAATTATTTTTTGGTGAAGGACCTTCGCATGAGAGCGACATTACTTCAAGGAGGGCTTAGCAATGGCGTGTATCGGATGCCTCTCACAAACACTCATCCAAAATTCACAGCCTTTGTCAATGAGCGGACAAAACCGATGGTTTGGCACAATCGACTAGGTCACCCTTTGTTTCGTATTCTAAGTCATGTTCTTAACAATTTTCCAACTCATTTATCTTCTGAGTCAATCGTAGGCTCTAAGTTATCATGTGATGCGTGTCAGTGCAATAAGAGTCACAAACTTTCATTTGGGATATCAACTCTTGTAAGTCATTTTCCACTTGATATTATTTTTTCCGATGTTTGGGGTCCTGTGTCAACTGTTTCAATTGATGGTTTCCGTTACTATCTTATATTTGTTGACCACTACATGAAATACACTTGGCCTTATCCTTTAAGAAAAAAACCAGATGTTACTCAAGTTTTTGAACAGTTGAAAAGCTTGGTTGAAAAACAATTTTCCGTCTCTATTGGAAATTTATACTCATATGGTGGTGGAGAATTTCAAAACTCGAAACCTTTTCTTGCAAAACATGAAATTTCTCATCTAACTACACCGCCACACACACCGGAACACAATGGAAATGCAAAAAGAAAACACCGACACATAGTTGAAACCGGACTCACCCTATTACACAAAGCAAATCTACCACATTCTTTTTGGTCATATGCATTTCAAACTGCTATATACCTCATTAATCGTTTGCCAACACCCGTTCTAAATATGCATTCACCATTTCAAACATTATTCCAAATGGCTCCCAATTATAAAAAAAACTCCGCACATTTAGTTGTCTTTGCTATTCGTGGTTACGTCCATACAACACAAATAAACTTATGTCTCGCTCTCGACAATGTATATTTTTAGGGTATTCATTGTCACAAAGTGCGTATAAATGTTTTGATCCACAAAATAATCGTCTTTATATCTCACGTCATGTTGTGTTCGAAGAAAACACATTTCCGTACCAAACACTTCTCAATACTAAAAGTGTCTTGTCAACCCCTCAAAGTCCATCTCCTCCACCTACTGTTTCACTTCTAGTTTTAGTACCAAACATTGGACCATCTGCACAGGTGCCCCCTCGAAGCAACATTCCATCCCGTGCTACATCCTCATCGACTTCCCAACCCTCACATCAATCCCAACAAATGCCACCTCTTGAAAACCCAATTGCCACTATCAATAATGACCAAACATCAACCCCCAAAAATCCACCTACAAGAACTCACAAAATGACCAATAGATCCCAAAATAATATTTTCAAGCCCAAACAACTCAACCACATCATCACCAAACATCCACTTTCACCGACTATAGAACCAACAGGAATTATACAAGCTATGTGCGATCCTCAATGGCGTGAAGCAATGTCGGCTAAGATCAGTGCCCTTATTCGTAACGGGACTTGGGAACTAATACCTTTTGATCCATCTTTGAATGTTGTAGGTTGCAAATGGGTTTATCGGATAAAAAGACGTGTGGACGGCAATATTGAGCGGTACAAGGCACGTCTTGTGGCCAAAGGTTTTTACCAACGACCAGGCCTTGATTACACTGATACATTTAGCCCGGTCATCAAACCAAATACTATTCGGGTGGTTTTATCATTGGCTTTAATGCATGGATGGACATTGAAACAAATGGACGTCAACAATGCCTTCCTCCAAGGCACTCTTCAGGATGAGGTTTACATGTCGCAATCGTCTGGCTTTAAAGACTCAGAAAAACCAACACACATTTGCAAACTTTGCAAAGCCATATATGGGTTAAAGCAGGCTCCGCGGGCTTGGTATAATGAGCTAAGTTCATTCCTTCTCGCAAATTCATTTGTCAATTCAAAGAATGATAGTTCGATGTTCATTTACTCTCATGGTGGTGTTCAAGTCTATTTTTTAGTGTACGTGGATGATCTCATTATCACATGAAGTGACCAAAAGTTTGTTTCGGACGTCATCAATGCTCTCTCTAATCGGTTCTCAATTAAAGACTTGGGGCCACTGCATTTCTTTTTGGGAATTGAAGTCATTCCTACAAAGACTGGCTTACTTCTTTCTCAACATAAATACATAAGAGAGCTTCAAAATGGGAGATGCAAAAGAGGTAGCAACACCATTAGCCACAGGTCATTCTCTTTCGGTTCATGACAAACAATCACCAGCCAATGCTACAGAATTTCGAAGTCTCATTGGCGCACTTCAATACCTCAACATTACTCGCTCGGATCTTGGTTTTGCAGTAAACAAGCTATCTCAATTCATGCATAAGCCGACCACAACCCATTGGACAGCTGCAAAAAGGCTTTTACGCTATCTTAAGGGAACATTATTCCATGGGTTGCACTTGAGATGCGACACACGACCTATGCTTCATGCCTACACCGATGCAGATTGGGCAGGAAACATTGATGATCACACATCTACTTCGGGTTTTGTGATTTATATAGGAGCCAATCCTATCTCTTGGAGTTCTCGAAAGCAACAATCGGTTGCATGGTCGTCTACTGAAGCAGAATATCGAGCCATTGCCATGGCCTCGGCGGAACTCATTTGGGTAAAATCTTTGCTTCAAGAACTTGGCATTCACATGGACACGGCACCAAGCTTGTATTGCGACAACATAGGTGCTACTTATGTTTGTGCAAATCCCGTCTTCCATTCCCGAATGAAACACATTGAGATAGATTACCATTTCGTTCGGGAACTTGTTAAAGTTGGCAAGATGCGAGTCTCTCATATTTCCACCCATGATCAACTTGCCGACATTCTCACGAAACCGTTATCAAGGCTGCGGACGATACAATTACGAGACAAGATGGACGTTTCCGATGGAACATCCATCTTGCGGGGGCGTGTTAAGATATGAAATCTTTTTTTGATATTATTTTTTGAATATGAAATCTTTTTGATATCTTTTTTATTTTCATATTAGCATACCAACTGTAGATAAGTTGGTATTCCATGATTCTTGCTCTGTAAAAGATTGTATTTTTTCTTCTCTTTATAAGCATGTACAATCTGTAAATTATGTGATATAAAAGATTGTGAGCTTCTTTAGCCTCAACTTAATTATACTTTTCCATCGATGACAAATGCCTACTATTTTCAGTTTCAGTCAAATCATCCTAGATTGAATTGCACGGACTAAGCCTTGTTTAGTAAAAAAGGAATCGATCTGTAATAGAATCGTTATCTTAGATTATATTTCGGTTCCTTTGTGTGTTTCTATCAAAAGATGTGGAATCCTCCATCCTCCATCAAACAAGGGGAATGGTCATTTTATGGCTTCACTTACGGAATTCCAATCCATTCATTGGCAAAAGATTAAAAAATTACCACATACAACAATTTCGGGTCTACCCTTTTTTTTTCCTCAAACATTATCCATTTTAATGACATTTTAGACATTTCAAAACCCTTAAGTGCCGGACACCTCAAGTACCGAAACTTGACATGGATGGATATTTAAGCATCAAAATTTCCAAAATGTACACTCAAGTGTCAAAATCAAAAAAGAAATGGACACTTAAGTGCCAACAGCCAAAAATTCTAGTTAAATTGCTGACGTGGCTTTTTTTAACAAGATTTTTTATTGACATGACAATTCTTTTAAAAAAGATTATCCACGTAGACAACAAGAGTATGCTAAATGACGTTACTTTTGGCACTTAAGTAATCACTTTCCATAAAACTTGATACTTAAGTATTCACTTTTAACTATGAATGACGCCTAAATGATCACTTACATCATAAAGTAATCATTTTTTAACCACAACTGATATTTAAGTGAACATACAAGACGACGTCATTTTAGACAATGATTATTGAGTGAATATTCCGGCAAGCGACATAGACCACTTTTATTATTAAAATAATGTCACATTAGATATCTAACAAGCTTGTTGAATTAGTACTTAAGTGTCCCATTTTTTTTTTTAAATGGCACTTAAGTGTATATTTTAAAACTTTTGATACTTAAGTTCCACCCGTGTCAAGTTTTAATACTTGCAGTGTACTTTAACCAAAAACCCTTACTTTCCATTTCAAAAAGGAATCATGATATTTTCTCTAACTTTGTTCATTAGTACAACTACAAGAATCATAATATATGTGCCATTTCATATCATTCATATTCCTTTATCCTGTCTCCCTCCCGTTCCATGCCATCCGTTCTAGAGCAAGACGGGGACATGAATGTTTTCTTGAGATAAGAAAAGGGCAATCCGCACTCCTAGGTATTGCTTTTACATATTACCTAAGTGAAATTTAATTATGAACTTATGGCCTTGTGGATGTGCAAGTGCGCACCATTCATAGGGGAGGGGAGTGTTTTGGCAATGTCATATGCCTTATAAATGTGTCGAGGAGTCTAGAATTCCCCGCTTAACAAGTAATAGTATTCAATCCTAATCAAAAAGATATTCTTCTGGAGGTCAAAGATTAGGTAACAGGTTGTCGTCAAACCCCTTTTAACAAAGTGCCATTTAACTTCGCCTGCCATTTTTGCTGGTGGGGCTGACAATCTTTTGCCCAAATGCCATCATGCACGCTCCCTAGATTCGTGTCGCACGATTTTCCTTTTTCCTCATTAACTGTCTTAATCGGAAAACGCATAAACGAATATGATGACGCTTTGAGGGGAGATTTGTCCTTGTTCTTGATATTGGCTCGATGCGACGTCCCTTGCACGCCACTAGGGAAATGTAACGCGCCACAGCAGAGCTGATCTGATGTTACTGCATTTTGTGTCTAACATCAATTTGATGGCCCATCTCAAAAAATGTTTTTGAGGACATCGATTAATAATAATAATAAAGAAGTTATAAACATATTATATTAATATTGATTCGAATTTAAATCTTTCAATTATATTAATATAATATTAAACATTTTCACATTAAAACTAATTGGACCCATCTAATCAATTTTAATTAAAAATTATTTATATAAATTCTTACTCGTCTTATGTGGCATAATCAGTGGTGATATAAAAAATTTTATAATATTTTAAAAAAATTATTATTTTTTTTTATTTTTCTTTTTTTTTCTTCTTTCTTTCAACTTTTTTTTTTTTTTTTTTACCATATTTCCCTGCACTAGTGGCCATCCTCTATGATAGCTAGCAAAGGTCGCCCATACAATGTTAGTCAATTAGGGATACAAGGTCAACAAGTCAATAGATTGACACTGTGTAGCATAGGTCAACCTTGTAGTGGGGATTTTCCTCACCTTTCCCACCTTCACTGACACGGGTTGTTACTATACTAGTCTATTATTTCCTTAAACATCCAAAAAAAATGAGTGTGGTGGAATCGACCTTCCCCCTTTAATTCCTAAAAAAATATTTTTTTTTCCTTACCTAAGAGGGAATACCCTTAATTTTGTACATCTAGAGTTCAAATGAAGCAATTTAAGGATATATTCACATCCGAAAAGTTCTAAACATGTTAGATTGATATCAATTTAATTCTCAACTTTTCAATCGTATCAATTTAATGTTAAATATTTTCACATTAAAACTAATTGAATCCATCCGACCAATTTTCGTTAGAAATTTATGACGTGGACTATAACCATCTTTTGTGGTACAATTGACACTGACATAGACTTTTTTATAATTTTTTAAAATGTTATTTAATTTTCTTTTATTTTCCTTATTTTTTCTTCTCTCTCTTCTTCTTCTTTTTTTTCCATATTTCCCTCTGCTAGTGGCTAACCTTTGTGACGGGTAGCAAACATTACCTATGCCTGTGGCTTGTGAGGGGACACTTGCCCAGCCCTCACCCTAAGGGGGTGGGAGGATGAGGCCCCTTGCCATCACCAATAGCCAACACTTCTTCTTGCTCTCCATTTTCAAACTTTTCATTACCATTCTCTTACGGCAAAGGGCCAAAAAAAAGAGTAGAATTAAACTAGAAAAAAAAAATCCACACACTAGCTGGTACCAGATAGTAGCACAGGAAGTGTCAACACAATGATGACAAAGAGGAGGAGGAGGAAGAAGAGAGCCAAAGACATGAGATGAAATTGGTAACACCTTCAAACTTAGATAGGCTCTTGTGAGTGCCATAAATGCATTTGCAACTTTAGAGATCGTGAAGAACGTAGGGAGATAGGAGTGTAGTATGATGTGTCTCACTCATGCCATGGCCTCTATCAAACTAAGACCGGTGAGGGCATCACGATTGTTACCCTCGCCAACAAATAGTGACCTCCGCCAACCATCATGGAGATTGGCCACTAATGGAAGGAAATAAGAAAAAAAAAAAAAGAGAAATGAAAGAAAATAAAGAAAATAAAATAAAAAAAAATTATTTAAAAATTATTTAAAAAATGGTAGCATAAGCACCTATCATGCCATGTAGGATAGTCAATGTCCACATCAGTAATTTCCAATCAAAATTTGTTGATAAACTAAATTAGTACCAATGTGAAGTTTTTGGACTGAATTGGTATCAATACAATTGGCTTATGATTTTATTTTATTTTTTTATTTTCTCCTGTGAGAAGTTGAGCACTCATGAACAAAATGGAAGAAAAAATTTACAATAAAGAGAAATTTAGAATTTATAGACATTCATATTGAGTGAAGTCGAAGAGTTTATTTAGATTGACTTTTACTCTGTCTTTTTCTAATCCTAGTGCATACAATTTTTGACTTCATATAACGCAAAATGTTTGAAACGTTTGACATTAATTTTATGTTGATGTGTAAGTTCACATTTAATTCTTCCATAATACCTTAAACTTTAGATAATAATCTTTGACAGAAAAGTAAGAACAATTATTCGACTTTTAAGAATTTTCAACTAACAAACTCTAACAAATTCATATATTACATAAGAAATAAACGAAAATTTACCTTCTTCTTCTTTTCTTTTCTTTTTTTCCAATTTCACAAATCATATTTGCGATAACTTGATGAGGGATGTCACTATCGGTCGGTGGTGATGGCTTAATGGCATGAGCTAATGTTGCACAAAAGCGATATCGCAGGTTAAAAAATGCTTATTAGTATGTTGTGCATCATGCTTTGTACATATAGGTTCAAGACCACTTGTACCTCAGTGGAGTTTGGTAAAAGTACTTGCCTACCTAAATCAATAAGTCGTTAGTGGTGTTGAGTGATGATCTCTTCATAATCTTCAACCCATAAATTTTTAATAAGAACCAGATCCCATGATAATGTCTAGAGGACATAGCTACGTTGGTTGCACTTCTCGACTCTCTTGGGAGGTAAAAAAATCCTCAATATGACTAGTCATTTGGCATGGTCACCCAGATTTTGACCATTTTCTTGGAACAAGTAATGTTAGAGATACCAAAATTCATATACTAAATGGATTTATGAAATTGCACCGCAACCACTAAGTGGCTATTTAACTTAGTGTGTTCATTTAAGCACTCTAACATTTGATTGAACATTCATGGAGAAAAGATTGTCAACTTTGGTGACGGGGAGTTCATAAATTTATTATACCAATGGTAGGTGCTTCGAGTTTTCAACAACCATCCTTAATTACAAGTCACACCACAGGTAATTGCTTCTGGCCAATTGTTAGACAGGCTCATACTTTTGGTAAGGCTGGCTACGAAAAATAGATCTAAATCCCCGAAAAAGGAAAGAAGATTTCCTTTTAGTTCGCTTTGCAGTAGATATTATATATGCTTACTTGGGATAGAGGACATTAATTTGCTTGGAGGTCACGCTCTCGATCTCTTGTACATGGCCTTTGACCTTCAATTACTTGGCATGAAATTAGCACCCGGCACACGTAAGAAGGGAAAAATAAAGAAGAAAATCAATATAACAGAAACTTGGACTCGAGATTCTCGTAGATTCTTCCAAAAGCTTGGACTAAGAAAAGAATTCTACCATCTAGATTATAGTATAAAGAATGGTTTTGTATACGTGGATTGGGGGTGTAGGGCAGCCCATCTTTCATATTTCTCAGGGCTAAATTTAAACAATTCCATTATCCCGCTTCATTTGTTTCATGAAAAATAAATAATTTAAAAACTAAAAAGGATAACTTGTATAGCTTGAAAAAACTAATCAATGAAAATTCTTTCATTATCGATAACAATTTTTATTCGAATTTTTTTGTGGACAATAAAAAAAAAATTACACATTCACCTTTTTAAGCAATATTTTATTATTTTTAAGAAAATATTTTTCAAATAATTAATTTTTCAAAAAAAAATAAAGTCATAGTTCTTTTTGTTGCCTTTGCAAGTTCTTTTGTGCAGGGGTCGTCATCGTCATCGTCATCGTCATCATCGTCATCGTCACAACCTCAACTGAGATCGTCTTCGTCGCCGACGAACTTCAACGATGCACTGACTTTTTCACCATTTATTAATTAATTCTTTGAAAAATAAATATATAAATAAACTTGAAAAGCCATATGGGCACTCGACAACTTTGATCAGTTTCATTTTACACACGATTAAGGACATATCCAATACAAACACATTCCTCGTCGGAGGCCGTTTGCGGAGATATAACATGAGAAAGGCAATTTGACGATTTCAAAAGTAATCTTGAAATTGATGAGGATGAGTCGTCCGGGAAGAACCAGCAAATTACATGAACTTCTGGAAGGAATCCCACCTTGCCTGGTCATTTGATCCAATGCAATAACTTCGGAATTATAATTGAAAACAAAATCGTCTCCCTACTCTACTTTTGCACACAAGAGAAACATCAACCAGCCTTAAAATGGTATATGGAATGAGTATTTCTTAGAACATAAGGTATAGATTTACCTAATTCCAAAAATTTGAAGACATTAATAAAAAATGTCAGTAAATATCATGATAAAAAAACACTTAAAGAAAAGCTCTTCTCTATGCTCTTGCAAAGCCAAAGCAAACCCGCGTATATAACGTGTGAACAAGGAAAAAACACGTAAAATCATTTATGATAGTTCCTCGTCCTGTCTTTATCTGATCAAAACAACGATGAACGTATACAACGTGTGAACAAGGAAAAAGCACGTAAAATCGTTTATGGTAGTTCCTCGTCCTGTCTTTGTCTAATCAAAACAACGATGACTTTATGCCGCCTTTGTCCCCAGAACGAGCCAAAGATCCACCCAATTAGCGAACAAAAGCAGGAAAACAACTGAGGGGAAAACCTCTCGCTTTATCTACAGCCGCTCGAGTTAATGTCATATGAATGTTAGGAGATGATAGACTGCTGATAATTACACACTATTGCCAAATTATATAGAAGCTACACCTATTTCAAATTTCATTACAACATGGGCAGAAAATGAATTCCATGCCTCCCTTTCTCCAAAACACGTCCTACGAGCAAAAAAGAGATTTGATCGTTTTTATGAACTGCAAAATATGATGTTATTTCCTTACCAAAATAATATATATGATGTTATTTAAATGAGAAATACCATTTTCGATCATTTATATTTCATTTAATACATATGCCACGCTCATCCTTCCGTTTTAAGTCTGCAAATATTTTTTCATTGCTCGTTATTTTGGGTAATCCTTCTCTTTTCCTTTCATTTTTTATCCATCTTGGGTCAAGGTCAAGAAGCTTCTCGGCCAACACCCACGTATATAATGGGCTATGGCTCTATAAACACGACACCTTTCCCAACAATATCATGCCATCAACACATTGAACTCTCTCTCTCTCTCTCTCTCTCTCTCTCTCCCCCCACCCCCCTTCCCAACCCCACCCACATACAGACAAGTAGATACGCGCACACAGAAGAAGAAAAGATGGGGGTTTCAATGCAGTCAATCGCACTAGCGACGGTTCTGGCCGTCCTAACGACATGGGCGTGGAGGGCGGTGAACTGGGTGTGGCTGAGGCCGAAGAGGCTCGAGAGGCTTCTGAGACAGCAAGGTCTCTCCGGCAAGTCCTACACCTTCCTGGTCGGCGACCTCAAGGAGAACTTGCGGATGCTCAAGGAAGCCAAGTCCAAGCCCATCGCCGTCTCCGATGACATCAAGCCTCGTCTCTTGCCTTTCTTGCATCAATCCTTCCAAACCTATGGTATGCACATCTTCATACTATCTCTGTGCGTGGCACTCTTTTCTTCTAATTCGTTAAAGCTCACTTATTTTCTTCCTTTGGTCGATGCCGTCTTTGATGAGTTTTCCAAACATTTGGATCTACTGCCCTTTTAATTGGCCATTCATGCTTCCCGTTTTGAATTTTGGCTACCAAAGATGGTAATATTCTCAAAGTCTTTAAAATTCTTGTTTATTTTGACATGCACACAATTCAGAGACCATATAATCCAAGAGCATACATTAAATAAAAGTCATTTATGACCATGATTTCCTCGGTCATTTGAAAAGATATTTAGTGTACACCGATGGATGATTGATATGTAGAGACGTTCTGCTATGACTGACGTGACTTAAGCCCACGTTGGCCGATCACCCTAAATATCAGAGTCATTCTGATTGAAGGATTCATGGATGTCAATCAAGATAAGTAACCTGTTTTGGGGGAGTCAAAAGTCACTGTCATAGGGCAGAGACAAGTCCCTATTCGAACCAGAAGCACAAGATGCCAAGCTATTCACAATTCAGTGGGACCAAAATCATGTGGATGATAATGAGTAACGAGTCCTGGATGGATTTCTGCCACCCGCTCTCGCCTTCGTGGCTTGAGTTTCTGATGTCCCACTAATCATGGCTTGTGCTCCTTGCCTCAAAGCCTCTGGTCTCTGTCCCTTTTGCACCCCATGGCAATTCAATGACACGGGCATGAATCCATCAATCACTGTAACGCGTGCCCAATGATTGGAATGGTAGTGGTCACTGCCCTCAAAAAAGCAACGATTATTAGTGAAGTTATGTTTGTGTAAAAATCTATTTTTTGATTTTTCCAAGTCAAATGCAAGTGCCGGTTAAGTGAGTTTTTCTTTTTCAAAACGTGAGTTAAAAAGGCCTAATGTCTGGAGTCCAGACGACTGGCAAATGTAGAATGCTCTATTTTGACAAATGAGGCTATTTGTTAATGAGATTAATAAGATTTTGTCGACATTCATTAAATCACCCGAGAGCATGCATTCCTAGAGAGTAGCTGAAATTGTAATTTGAATGGTTCTTTTGGCAATGTGCCGCCTATTTTGCTGGATGCATTGTAGGCAAAGACTCGTTCACATGGATGGGCCCAACACCAAGAGTGAACATTACGAACCCGGAACAAATAAAGGAGGTATTCTCTAAGATATATGACTATCCCAAGCCAGCCTCCAATCCCCTGGTGAAGTTGCTCGCTGATGGACTCGCGAACCATGAGGGCGAGAAATGGGCTCGGCACCGGAAGATTATCAATCCAGCATTCCACATGGAGAAGTTGAAGGTACCTAAAACTGTACTGTGCTCATATAAATTGAACCCCACACATTGATGCCTCAGGAATTTTCTTTTAACTCCTTGTTTGCATTGGTCGGCTGTTCTTGCAGCTTATGTTGCCCGCTTTTTACTTGAGTTGCACTGAAATGGTCGACAGATGGGAGAAATCAGTATTAGAGGAGAGATCGTGTGAGGTTGACGCATGGATCGACCTTCAAAATTTGACCCGTGACGTGATCTCTCGGACAGCATTTGGCAGTAGCTTTGAAGAAGGCAAAAGGATCTTTGAACTTCAGGAGGAACAAGCCTTGCTCGCTATTAAAGCCCTTCAATCGGTCTACATTCCCGGCTGGAGGTAAATCTCTCATCATCCATGAGATAGTTGAATCTAAATGAGCTTCTGGCTTAAGATCATGACATTACAAAAAAATCCAACTATTCAATATTTCTCAGGTTTGTGCCCACTAAGATGAACAGAAGGATGAAGAACATAAATAAGGAAGTGCAGGCTGTGCTCATGGACATCATCCGCAGAAGAGTGAAAGCAATAAGGGCAGGTGACGCTGCTGGCGATGATCTGCTGGGGCTGTTGCTGGAGTCAAACATGAAGGAGAATGTCGGCATGAGCCTTCACGATGTGATTGAGGAGTGCAAGCTTTTCTACTTCGCCGGACAAGAGACCACTTCGGTTTTGCTAGTATGGACCATGGTCTTGTTAAGCGTGCACCCAGATTGGCAAGCCCGAGCTAGGGAGGAGGTCCTCAAAACCTTTGGAAGCAGAAAACCTGACTTTGACGGATTGAGCCACCTCAAGATTGTAAGTTTAACAAGAGCCTATAACCTTTGTATGTAAATTACAATATTATCCATTCTCTTCGTGAAAATTGATGTTAGATGCAGAGGACCTTTCCTTGATTTCATTGTTGTAATCTCTCTCGGGCATCATAATCACGTAGATGTTCCTGACTACACTTTCGTACCATATGACAACTTTTACGAATTTTTCATGATCAGGTCACGATGATTTTGAATGAGGTGCTAAGGCTCTACCCACCGGCAATCGTTATGGCACGGAAGGTTCCCAAGGAAACAAAACTGGGGAAGCTGACCTTACCCGCGGGAGTCCAGCTCTCAATGTCGACTCTGCTCATCCACCATGATAAAGAATTGTGGGGCGAGGATGCCGAGGAGTTTAAGCCAGAGAGGTTCGCCGAGGGAGTGTCCAATGCCACCAAGAACCAAGTCTGCTTTTTCCCATTTGGATGGGGCCCTCGTACATGCGTAGGCCAGAACTTTGCAATGATAGAGGCGAAGATGGCGCTCGCCATGATACTTCAACAATTCACATTCGAGCTCTCTCCATCTTATGCGCATGCCCCCCTCACTATTTTCACCCTCCAGCCACAGTATGGCGTTCAGGTCATCTTGCACAAAGCAAACTGAAAAAGTTACAGATCAGGATGACATGTAGTGTTGACAAAAACGTGCATTGAAATAATGTCACACTACACCATTTTCCAAGATTATGCATTGCCTTTTTGTCTCCCTAATGTAATAATAACCTAGGATTATCAGTGATAGATTGTGATGGAATCTTGCATGATGCATATATAATTGTGGAATGAGTCGTAAAGGCAAAATACAGAGACGAAAAGCATTTTGGCCTGTTCAAGCTGGATTTTTCGTGCATCAACTTATGATCAGAACCAATCCAACAAATTCAAGATATCCAATGAAACAACAGGACAGAGATTGCAACTATTAAAAAAGCGGGTGGGGGTGTCTTTTATTGTGCAAAACAAATAACGATTCCATCAGATTCAAATTGACAGCAAAAGAGGGAGCAATAATGGAGAATTCCAGAGTATGAGCTTGAAATTTCACACGACGATGAACACAGCTGAAATTGTTGGGAGATTTAGAGAAGTTTCCCTGAATTGGAACGTGAGAGAGGAACAAGAGCGCCATGTGAGAATCGCTATTCTATCATAGGCAATGAGAGAGAGACTCTTTGCAGAGAAAGAGATAGAGCCATTGGGGGGCCAAAAGTGGTGTATTTAGTTGGCTTTTATAGTACATGGGGGCCGAGCAAGCAAATGCAAGCAACAGCCGCCACCCTTATGATCAAGTCTAATTTCTTCTATCCGAATATGTGGAGATAAGGAAATCAAGTCCCCACATTGAGAATGTTCACATGAGTCATGAGAGGAGTCGGACTAATATAAATAGTGGCATAAGACTTTGTAAGTTTGATGTTCGGCATTTTGGCGTACTTTCGCATGGATTTGCTCTATAGTCATGCATAGTTGATCATTATTTCATTGTTTACAAAAAAAAAAAAAAAAAAAAAAAAACAACAACAAAAAAAAACTTGTGACTCGCTATATACTCTAATTTTATTGATATCTTACAAACTGCTGAATGGATAGGGTTCAATTTCAATTTTGCAATATTCCAAGATAGATTTCACATTTCTTGTATTAAGAAGCTAGTAATGACTATAGCATGTGGCTGGTCTACTACTTATGGGGAAAGAAAGAACGCATACTCCTTTGTAATGTGATTAATGTCATAAAACTACCAAAGATTATCTAAAGTTGTCTTTGATGTTGCTAACTCAGATCATCTAGAGGGGGTGAATAGGTGATAAAATAAAATGTTGACAAATTAAAGTGAAATAGAATAAATCAATATCAATGTTTGCACAAGGTCCAAATTCTTGAACAAAGTTCAGAATCTGTTACGCAGTAGAATGAACTTTAAGGCCAATCTGCGAGTGTGCAATAAACTTTAACAAAAACAATAAGAGAGTAGGAATCAAAGAAATTGCACACAAAGTATTATAGTGGTTCAGCTAATATCAAACCTACGTCCACTCTCCCATGCTTACAGCTTACTAGTTGAATTCCACTATATGATCAACAAGATATTACAACTTTGAGTGCAAACACTTTTTCGGTATTTCGCTCATGATCACAATTGCTTAAGCACACTAAAGAAAAGTGTATGATCAAGTTCACTCAAACTTTGAAATTATAAATTCTAGGCATTTTCTTTTGCTTGCTCCTTTGTCCCTTAATCTTCTTATTTACTCCTCCACTTCCAAACTAGTTATTGGATAGCTTCTAAAGGATTGTCTTCCATTTTTGGTCGATGGATAGAATTGTATTGAGAAAATATAGTGGCCGTTAAATGATAAGGATAGAATGTGACATCCTGATTTTTTCAATCTTGTTTTCAATTTAATAAATTAGGCCTTTCATGGACGTGCCTATAGTGATGTTCTCAGAGCTGATCACTCCTACGATAACTAGACTATCTAGGAAAATCACTAAGGGATTTTAATACAATATACTTGGGAATTCGACCAGGAATCGACTACTCAACCGTACTCATCTGCAGAGATTATTATGACATAGTAAGATCAATTAGAAATCAGAGATAGGTTGGTTCGACTAAGATATGCAGCTAAACGTGGGTGATTTCACCAAATTGCAAAATTCTCATCGATTGGCACTAGACTGATTTTTTGTCATTTTGGTACCCTGTGTCCGTATTTGAAATCTCGAGATTTTCACAACCATCGAGAGTCACCAATGAGTCGAAGAGGTTTATTGTGGCTCAAAGAAAATCGACCATAGGTCATTTGCACTAAAAATTTTTGAAAGCTACATGGTAGCCTAGGTCACGTTAAAATCACACCAGATTGAAATTAACCAAACCACGAATTTGAATCCAATTTTAGAATTTGAAAGTTCTTTCATGTCATAATTCATTTTAGGAACGTCGACTCAGTCTCCGAAAATTTTTCTGCAAACTGAGGTTTTGGTGGAAAAAGTCAATATATGACCATTTTCAACTGGAAAATTTAGGGAATCGTTTTTTATCGTGAAATTAGGATGCAAGTGGGTTCTATTGGTGAGGAAAAATGTCAATTTGATCATGAGTACATTGGTGGAATTTGTGAGGGCCGAATTGCACCGATTCAAGAAGGAATTGAATCCAAATTGAGCCAAATGTGTACAAAATTCGTAGCCCCCCTTGGTCCATGACTTTTAGACCACTCCAAGGCTTCTAGAAGAAGTTTTTGATTTGGAAAATTGGTTGAGCAAGCCAGCTGCATGGTGGGACCACTCCAAGGGGACCAAGAGATAAGTTTGAGGCCAAAGTGGCCCCCTCCACAATTGCTGTCTCCTTCCTCCTTGCTGCAGGCAAGCCCTCTCCATTCCAGCAGCTTGAAGACTCCAAAATTGCAAAGAATAAAGCCAGCAACCCCTCTTGCTCGTCGAGCAGCCGTCTGAGCCGTCGCACGCCACCGTTTGTTGTCACTCGCCCGTCGCACGCCTCGCCAATCGTGCGATCATCCCACACTTTCCTAGCCGTTGTTCCCCTCAGCCGTGTGCCCAAGCCATCCCTCGAGCCGTTCGAACCTTCCTCAACATCGCCGGAGTCGCCTAGTCACCCGTCGAGCTCCGCCAAGCTTGCCGCAGCCACCGCTAGTCCTTGCTCGCCGTTTCCAGCTCAACCAACCACCGGAGTAGCTCTTTCAACCATTGAACAAAACTGGAGCCATGGGTATTTCCAATACTATTTTGCCCATTTTGGTGACTTTCCGGACCTCGAAAGGCGCACCCGCTTCGAAGTTTATTGATCCTCTCCTCGTCCCCGTCGTTGTGGTCCGAAGAGATCGTGAATCAAGTGAGTTTAACACACGAATCTCTACTTAGTAAGCTAATGATGCTTAAAGTTGATTAATTTAGGGTAAGCTAGGATTAGGTGGTTAGTTAGAATCACTTAGTGATTTAGTTAATCCTTGATGCATGTTAGGTGATTAGATTTGTGCAATTAGCAAGTAAATAGGTCGTAGTATTTATTTAGACAGGTTCGGAAATTTTTCGGGCTCATCTTGGCTTTTAATTGGGCTTCAGCCTAAGTGTGCATTTTTGCTATTTATTAGTATTTATTAATTAATTTTTGTAATTATTTAATTAATTATTATTTTCCAAAAATTATACAGGGATAACTGGTGACCGGAATTTTATACTGATCGCAGTGGTGTGATTTGTTTAATTAATTGAGTGCTAGATTGTGCAAATTGAGTGTGAATTGTGATTTTGGGAATTTGTCCCAAAATTTAATATTTTTGGTAATTAAATAGAAATTACCGGGCGTCAATTTATAGTGCCAAAAATATGTTTATGGGCTGTTGAAATTAATTGGATATTTAAAAGGGAAAATATTGTATTTTGACTAAAGTCGATCGTGTACCCACACACGATTATTTTTATCGAATAATGATAAAAATGGTGAAAATGTTAGATGGTCAAGATGGTATACTATATCAACCTACGGACTCTAATATGTTAGCTTAGAGCGAGCAGTATACCAGTATACTATATCAGCCTGAGGGCCATGATATATCAGTTTAGTGCGAGCAATATATCTTATCAGCTTAAAGTGAGCATTATTAGTATATTGTATCAGCCGAAAGGCTCTGATACGTCAGCTTAGCGCAAGCAATATACTTTATTAATTTAAAGTGAGCTATACTATCTATTTTCAGCTTAGAGTAAGCAGTCCTGATATAATCGAACTTTATAGATAGTAATAAATAGATTGATTGAGAGATGATCGTAATGACATGGAATCGACTGAGTCGATTGATCGATGTTGATTTGAATTAAAATGGTTGATATGTGTACTGACTTGCAGGAAGGAACTGAGGCAAATGTAAGACCGTTGACCTATGCTTGTGCTTAAGCAGCCCGTGGGGCGTATTTTCTTCCTAGTCGGGGCTTAGCGGGTTGAACTTGCTGAGATATCGTCTCACCTCATTGTGGGATAACATTTTCAAGTCCTTAAATGGCAGCTCATCCCGAGCATTCTGGTCAACCGAAGAAAGTCATAAAGCAGAGGTGTTATATTCCACTTCATGGGCACCCTAGGGGATGGGATTATGAACTGGTGAAGATCGTGGTTTGGGCCAATGCAGGTCTACCCCACAAGGTACCCCATCGATACAGGTCATGGTACCGCTAGGATCAGAATAGACAAAGAGAAGGCCCCATACCAAAATCTGAGATACATCCATATGTGCTAGAGGTTGCTTTTGGGAAAGGCGCAGCAAATCCTCCCGGTGGTTCGGTAGTAGACCCGAATCTTTCAGATCCAGGGACCCCGATGTATTCAGCTAAAGGTTTCAATGAGGAGGAGGAGGATGAGGACCTGTCGTTTTATGAAACCCCTCACCCCTTTTTTGCAGGCCCTATACATATTTATAGACTGGTACTGTATGAGACATGTTATATGTATGTATAAAGGTGTGGTTTGCTTTTGAAAATTTATGGCCTTGCTTTTCTATCATATCTTGTTGTTGTCTGGGGAAATTATTTATTTGCTTCCGCATGTGCATTTAAAATGAATTGGTCGATGATACATCCTAGGACGTCGTTGTTTAATCGACCGCATAGGGATGGGCACGCGCTCGGAGAATCAACGCGTGACATAGAATCTTCACTTGATTCTGATCACCCATGCAATCAAAATCTTGGTTTCCATAAAACTCCTCCGATTTTAAAAGAACTTGTCTTCAAGATTGGTTTCCCAATCAACTTGATTTAGTCAATCTTCCACAAAATGTGAAATCTAATCATATTGCTAGCCATTGTAGAATCTAAGGTAATCTCATTCTGGATCTATTTTCTTTTGGATGAGTGCACAAATTACAATTTATACCATTTGAATATTTACATTCCAAGGTTGTTCGGATGGAAATGGAAAGTTTTCTCCTTCTCTAACTGAGAATGCATTGGTAAAATGAGAATGTGTCTAACTAAATTTGATTTGGATGCTGCAACGAGCTCATCAACCATATACTTGAATTATAGATTCTTCAAGGCAAATAAAGTTCAGTAGAAAGTTTTGTCAACTTTAAAATTTGTTGGGAGTTTTTTCTAATAATCTCTCCCTTTTTATGGTAACAAAACTTTCATGTAGATATACAAAACATAATGTAGAAAGTAAGATTAAAAAAAATCTATATTTTGAACTTCTCCTACAAACAATTTTACTAAGTGTTCTTGCAAAAACAATAATATTTCTCCATGTATTTTTCTCCCCCTTTTTGTCAGCGTTATAAAAGGGAATAGCATAATGATTCAACAAACTTAGTTCCGGACAAAGATAAGTTCTAGACATGCATAAACATCCAACAAACTTAAGTTCGAAACATGTATTAGTTCTAAAGTAATCAAATCAAACCAAAAAGACTAAAAGTTCAAAAGCAATAGATTGAGAATTTTTGAAATAGAAGGAAAGTTGTGATTATGGCTTGCACGGGGATCAAACAAGTTGAAATTGCTCCAAACTCTGCACAGCCTCTTATAATTTAGACATACACTAGCCAAAAGCTATATCGATCCTTGTCATGTTATGTTCTACTTGAATGGACATTCTAAAGATTGTCATTAAGAGAGGATTGGAGTTTCTAGATGTCGATTTTCATGGCATCGTGTTTGACTTTGATATCCATGAGCAAAAAAAAGATTTGTCCCAATTTTGGGTCAACTGTAAATTATGTTTGAACACTGACATTGACAAAAGATGTAGAAAGAGGATCCTCGATATCTTTTGACTCTCCCTAAATTTGAGGAAGTCCTTCTAGATCTCCCTAAATGCGTTACCAACAAAGGACAATCTCTTCCGACAACGGATAATTGCCGACCCAATATCTATACTCTGTTCCTCTACCTCCCGGAAACTATAGAACACTTATTTTTGCATTGCCCATGGACACAAGGTATATGGAATCATTCCCAAGTACATATTAACATTTTCGCTTACAACTCCAACCGGATGGACTCATGGATAGCTAACTTACTAAATCAAAAAAGGGACTTACCAGATTTCGAGTATATCACAGGCCTCCTATAGGAAATTTGGAAGGCTCAAAACCACTTCGTGTTTCACTGCCAATGCATATCCCTGAACCAAATCGTTGAAACAGCTTTTGCCCTAGCTAACCTCCAGATTAGTACTCAACAGCAGGAATCGACAAATCGATCCGCTTGGCTGAACCCTAATCGGACATGGCTTCCACCGCAGCAGGGCACGGTGAAGATTAATATGGACGGAGCTTTCCCCACAGCGAAATCAAATGGGCGCCATAGCAAGCATTGCTCACGATCACTCAGGCAGCTTGATCGGAGGCTTCACCCGCACTATCTCAACATCCTCTGTTCTCGAGACAGAGATCCAAGCTTTATTATACACTCTAAAGGATCTGTTATAGTAACATCTAATAGAATCTCACCTAGTGTCGGAGTCCGACAGCATCATTCTGGTGGAATCCCTTAATCGGTGCCATCTGCCGCCGTGGGAGTGCCGAGCCCTCTTTGCCTAAAGCGCAGATGTCCTACAAAGCTTCCGCAACCTCAACATGAAGCACTGCCGTCGGGAAGCAAATGTCCTAGCCGACTGGGCCGCCAAGGCCCATGGAAGAGGGTCTATTTCGCCTACTTGGATCATCTCTCCTCCTTAAGTCATGATGAACATGCTTTGTAATGAAGCCCTAGTTAAGGGTTGTTCCTATTTTCCTACGTGAAGCACAATATCAATATATTATCTTTTTCGACAAAAAAAAAAATGTCCTACAAAGATTTCTTCTATATCCACTAGAGACCGACTTATGTGTGTCTAAGCATTAGTCACATCGAGAGTTAAAGCTCCGTCTTTTTCTAGAGTTTTCTTAGTATGGACATCTTGTTCTAGAGTATGCTCAAACTAAGTTCAACAGTGTTGGAGAAATCTTCCTGGAGTATTTTGAAGCTGACAAGACGTTTCCATCAGTCTAGTCTGAAGATTTGCAGACTCTACTATTCAAAGTCTAAAGACCTCCGGACTGCCAGACTCAAGACTCAAAGTTTATTCTCATTGACAGTTTCTAGACCGTCGAAGAAGAGTTATCTAGAATTGGGTGTTTCATTAAGGATTTGACCTTATCGACTGGAGAAGATCTCTTGGCTGGATATGACATAACGAAATCCTTTAATTGATCATGATTGATTCAGAGATTAAGGATCCGATGATTGGCGAAATATACTTGGAAGGTTCTACTTATGGAAACCGAGATCCTGATTGTATGGGCGAGCAGGATTGATGGGCTATCGACATGTTCCTTTAATAGCTCGAATGATCTTCTTAATTGATTCCGTCCAACTAGTAGATTGGAGGAATTCCTTTGGTAAGTGCCAACGGGTATAATGGCATAAAGGAGTATAAAAGGAAGACGTTCCAGTTATTCGAGTGTGTACGCGATAGAAGAATTCCAAAGTCTGAAACTCTTTGTTCTTAGTCAATTCATTTACTGAACGAAATCGTGTACGCAAAAGAGAGTTTATATTCTGAGAAACCTTGAGGAAGTGTGATAGAGTTTCTATACTGTGGAATCAAGGGAGAGACTTGCTATAATAACTCTTTTGTTCATAGTGAAATCCAGCCGGTGGGCTGTCAGTGCGGAAGAGTGGACGTAGGCTTGGAATAAGCAGAACCACTATAAACCTTGTGTTCAATTTTCTTTCCCTACTCTTTACTTTACTTTGATCATAATTCATTTTGTTAACCAAATGATAACTTATTTTCTATTGTCTGCTTAGTATTGCTCTCTTATCTCGAGAAATTATTTTTACACCTATTCACCCCCCTCTAGGTGCTTATACTAGCTATCTCAATTGGTATCGAGCCTGTACTCACTTTGTTTGAAGTGTTTTACTTGAGTTAAAGATCAATGGCTAGTATGTTAGCTCCGAGGCAAAGCAATACCAAACCGCCTTACTTTGATGGAAAGGAGTACAACATATGGAAAAACAAGATGAAGGCGTTCCTAAGATTGAAGGATCCTCTAGAATGGGACGTTGTAGAAAAAGGAATCATTCCTAAAACTGCATCTGTCTCAGAGAGAGGAAAAGAAGCTGTTGAATCTAGTGACATGACTCAAAAAGAGATAATCAAGAGACAAGCTCTTAATGCAAAAGCAATTTACTCTTTATATCGTGCTTTGTCACCTACTGAATATAACAGAATATCTTCTTGTGTTACAGCGAAAGAAGTCTGGGATAGATTACACATTACCTATGAAGGAACCGATCGAGTGAAAGAGACCAGAATCAACATTCTCCTCGGTCAATACGAAGCCTTCAAAATGAAATCAGGAGAATCTATAACTGACATGTTTAGTCGTTTTACAAAAATCGTGAATGGTCTTGAAAATCAAGATCAACCAAACTCTGATCCCATGAAGGTAAACAAGCTTCTGCGTGAACTCTCCAAGGATTGGAATCACATAAAGACCTCAATAAGAGAGACACAAAAAATCATGCTACTATCTATTGATGAGTTGGTTGGGACTCTTCAGTCTTATGAAGTGGAATGAATCAATGAAGACGGAGATCCTAAAGGTAAGAAATCAATTGCATTAAAATCCAATGATGATTCTGATGTTACAGACTCTGAAGACGATATGGATGATGAGGAGCTTGCTCTCATGATAAGAAGATTCAGAAAGCTGAACAGAAAATGAAGAAGATTCAATCCAAAGAAACAGAGTTTTCATAAGCAACAGACAAAGTCTGTTGAGGATGATGAATCAAACAAAGATGTAGTCTGCTTTGAATGTAAGAAAATTGGACACGTCAGACCCAACTGTCCTCTTCTGAGGAAGAAGAAAGGAAAAGCTGAAAAGTATCAAAAGGCTCTTAAAGCAAAAACCTAGAGTGATACAGAGTGTGAAGAAAGTAATGATGATTATGCCAATATATGTTTGATGGCACAATCGGATTCAGATTCAAACTCCGAAACAGATTCAGATTCAGACAGCGAATTTGAGGTGAGTAACTTTAAAATCCCTATTAAAGTTTCTAAATACATTGATGAGTTGTGTTTTAGTCTGAAGACTTCTCTTAAAAGGATTTTCGAACTAAAAAAGGAAAATTCTGCACTAAAACAACAAGAAAATGTTTTGAAAGGTCAAAGTGTTAGACAAAAATGTTTCTACCTTGAAAGAAAATGAAGGCAATCTTTCAAAAGAAAATGCATTCTCGAAAAATGATATCTCAAATATTTCTAAAAGATTTTCTATAGGATCTGAGAAACTGGAAAATTCTTTCTGTTCAAAGACCTTATTTCAATAAATCAGGTTTGGGAATGACATGAAACCATTCCTTTAATTGATTTTCCTAAAGTGAATGAAAGAATTAAGCAAAGACCCCCGAAGAGATGCTTACAAAAATCATTTTAAAAGATCTTTGTAAAACCAGTAGGTCGCAATGTGCTCTCAGATGTTCAAAATGCAATAGTGCAAATCATTTTGAAAAAGAATGTCCTATGGTTTGGAAACCTATTAAGAAAGTATGGGCAAAAACCGCATATCATACTAACACTAATGGACCCAAGAAAATATGGGCACCAAAGAAAGTTTGAGTCTCTTTTTTAAATGCAGGTCACTATCAAGAAAAAGGTAAGATGGTATCTGGATAGTGGATGCTCAAGACATATGACAGGAGATTCAAATTGCTTCATAAAGCTCGTGCAAGTAAATGGTGGAAAAGTCTCATTTGGAGGAAACAGCAAATGAAGAATTGTGGGATTTGGAACTGTAAAGATTGGAAACCTCACAATAAGCAATGTTTCCTTAGTGGAAGGACTCAACTACAATATGTTCAGTATTAGTCAGCTGTGTGATACCGGTTTCAAAATCAACTTTCAAGAGGGAATATGTTTAGGAACCAATAAAGATTCTACTCAGTCATTCATGAGTCGAAGACATGGAAATATCTACCTCTTGTATGTGAAACCAGATGAATCACAATGTCTAATCTCAATACAAGACGAAGCGAACTTATTGCACAGAAAGCTTGGGCACATCAATATGAAGCAGATAGCCAAAATTTCAGCAAAGAAGCTTGTTCGTGGTTTACCCAATCTATCATACCAAAAGTCTGATCAATGTACACCATGCATATTGGGAAAGCAGGTAAGAAATTCCTTTAAACCAATAAATCAAGTTTCCACTAATCGTGTATGTAGCTTCTGCATATGGATCTCTTTGGACCAACCAGAACTCAAAGCATTGAAGGTAAGAAATATTGCCTAGTAATTATGGATGACTACTCACGATTTACTTGGGTATATTTCCTGACAAGTAAGTCTGAAACATTCTCTTACTTTGAAAAGTTTGCTAAAAAGGTTCAAAATGAAAAATGGTATGTTATTTCAAGCATAAGAACAGATCATGGAGGTGAATTTGAAAATCAAGATTTTACAAAATTTTGTGATGAATCTGGTTTTCAGCATTTGTTCTCCTCTCCATACACTCCAGAACAAAACAGAGTTGTGGAAAGAAAGAATAAGTCGCTTCAAGAAATGGCTAGAACTCTTTTAATTGAAAGTAACATCTCTTCACGTTTATGGGCTGAAGCAGTTTCTACAGCATGTTATATTATTAATAGAGCTTTTCTAAGACCAATTCTGGAAAAAAAAAACCCCATATGAGTTATTCAAAGAAAAGAAGCCTATTGTTTCACATTTTCATGTGTTTGGATGTAAGTGCTTTATATTGAAAAATGCAAATGATCGAGTTTGCAAGTTTGAAGAAAAATCAGACGAAGGCATCTTCCTTGGATATTCTACCTCAAGCAAAGCCTACGAGTCTACAACAAGAAATCTCAATCTGTGGAGGAATCAATGAATGTCAAATTCCAAGATTCCATACAAAATGAATCTATTCAGACTCATCTTGAAGAATCTGAACCTACTCCAGACTCTACAAAGTCAAAATCTCAAGAAGCGGCTCGGACTTCGAAAGACCAAAGATCAAATGATTGTTGAAGATTCAAATGAAGAAAGTGATCATCAACCCGACAAATCAACCAAGAATCGGAAGCATAAGTCCAAATCATCCCAAAGATCTCATTATTGGCGACATTAATGAAGGAATTCGCACAAGATCCAAAAGGCGCGAAGAGTTTAGTGTCATGGTTTTTATTTCTGAAATAGAACCCAAAAGCATAGAAGAAGCTTTATCTGATGAAAGCTGGATTGAAGCTATGCAAAAAGAACTCAGGCAATTCAGCATTAATGATGTCTGGGAGTTGACTCCTAAACCGAAAGGTAAATCTATTATTGGAACTAAATGGGTTTTCAGGAACAAGATGGACGAGAAAGGAAAGGTCATAAGAAACAAAGCAAGACTCGTGGCCAAGGGATATACGCAAGAAGAAGGGATAGACTATGACGAGACTTACGCACCAATGGCAAGGTTAAAAGCAATTCGATTATTACTTGCTTTTGCTTGTTATAAGAATTTTAGGTTATTCCAAATGGACGTCAAAAGTGCTTTCCTGAATGGATTTATCCATGAGGAAGTCTATGTGGAACAACCACTTGGGTTTAAAGACCCAAGGAAACCAAACTCAGTATTCAGACTGAAAAAGGTCTTATATGGTTTAAACCAAGCACCTCAAGCTTGGTATGATAGGCTAAGTAAGTTTTTAATTCAAAACGGCTTTGTAAAAGGTAAAGTAGACACTACTCTGTTTATCAAAAGAGAAGACAAAAGTTTTCTGCCTGTTCATATATATGTTGATGACATTATTTTTGGATCCTCTAATGAAAGCTTATGCAAGAAATTCTCTAAGTCTATGCAGGATGAATTTGAAATGAGCATGATGGGTGAACTAACCTTTTTTCTTGGACTTCAAGTGAAACAATTGAAGGAATGGACTTTTATTCATCAAGAAAAATATGCTAATGATCTTGTCAAAAAGTTTGGACTGGAAAATTGCAAAAAGACTGAGATATCAATGTCAAGCTCTTTGAAGATAGACAAAGATGAAGGAGATTTCAAGCAGATCCAAAAGAATCTCATCTAAGTATTGCAAAGCGTATTATCAAATACATTGCATCAACTTCGAGCATTGGTCTTTGGTATCTTAAAAATGGAGACTTTACCCTTCTTGGATATTCAGACGCAGACCTAGCCGGATGCAAAGTTGATAGAAAGAGCACCTTGGGTACCTGTCAACTACTTGGAAGTAGGACAGTATCTTGGTTTTCAAAGAAGCAAAGTACAGTAGCTCTTTCTACAGCAGAAGCAGAGTATGTAGCTCTTGGAAGTTGTTGTTCACAAATTTTGTGGATAAAACAACAGCTAAGAGACTTTGGAATTGAAGATTCATGCACGGAGATTAACTGTGACAACACCGGTGCAATCAATCTCACCAAGAATCCAATTCTTCACTTATTTCAATGCACGTTTTTGTGGACGCTGCATGTTATCCTAATCTGTAACTTTTCTAGTTTACCTTGTGCAAGATCACTTGAACACCATGCTGTGGCTGGAGGGTGAGGACATTGCAAGGGGCATGCACATAAAATGGAGAGAGCTCGAATGAGAATTGCTGAAGTATCATGGCGAGCACGATCTTTGCCTCTAACATTGCAAAGTTCTGGCCAACACATGTACGAGGGCCCCATCCAAATGGGAAAAAGGAGACTTGGTTCTTGGTAGCCTCGGACACTCCCTCTGCAAACCTCTCAGGCTTGAACTCCTCAGCATCCTCGCCCCACAGTTCTTTATCACGGTGGATGAGGAGAGTCGGCATCGAGACCTGGACTCCCGTGGGTAATGTCAGCTTCCCCAGTTTTGTTTCCTTGTGAACCTCTCGTGCCAATGTGATTACAGGAGGGTATAGCCTCAGCACCTCATTCAAGATCATCGTGACCTGACCAGGACAAATCCGTAAAAGTTGTCATACGGTAGAGAAGTGTACGTAGGAGCATCTACATGATTATGATGCCCGAGAAAGATTACTACAATGAAATCAGGGGAAGGTCCTCTGCGTCTAACATCAATTTCCACAAAGAGAATGAATGCTATTTTAATTTACATGCAGTAAAAAAAGGTCAGAGTCTCTTGTTAAACTCACAATCTTGAGGTGGCTTAATTCGCCAAAGTCAGGTTTTCTGCTTCCAAAGGTTTGGAGGACCTCCTCCCTAGCTCGGGCTTGCCAATCTGGGTGCACGCTCAACAAGACCATGGTCCATACTAGCAAAACCGAAGTGGTCTCTTGTCCAGCGACGTAGAAAAACTTGCACTCCTCAGTCACATCGTGGAAGCTCATCCCGGCATTCTCCTTCATGTTTGACTCCAGCAACAGCCCCAGCAGATCATCGCCAGCTGCTTCCCCTCCCCTTATTGCTTTCTCTCTTCTGCGGATGATATCCATGAGCAGAGCCTGCACTTCTTTATCTATGTTCTTCATCCTCCTGTTCATCCTAGTTGGCAGAAACCTGCGAAATATTGAATCAAATAGTTGGATTTTTTTATTTTTTATAATGTCATGATTGTAAGCCAGAAGCTCATTTAGATTCAATAATGATGATGAGAGATTTACCTCCAGCCAGGGATGTAGACTGATTGAAGGGCTTTCATCGTGAGCAGGGCTAGTTCCTCCTGAAGTTCAAAGATCCTTTTGCCTTCTGCATATCTACTACCAAATGCTGTCCGAGAGATCAAGTCACGGGACAAATTTTGAAGGTCAACCCAGGCGTCGACCTCACATGATCTCACCTCTGATACCAAATATTCCCATCTACCAACCATTTCAGTGCAACTTGAATAAAAAGCGGGCAACGTAAGCTGCAAGGACAACAGACCAATGCAAAGAAAGAATCAAAAGAAAAATCCTGAGGCATCAATGCGTGTTTCGATTAATTTGACCAGAGTATAGTTTCATGGACCTTCAACTTCTCCACGTGGAATGCTGGATTGATAATCTTCCTGTGCTGAACCCATTTCTTGCCCTCGTGGAAAGCGAGTCCACCGAAGAGCAATTTCAACAGGGGACTGCGGGGTGGCTTGCGATAGTCGTACATCTTGGAGAAAATCTCCTTTAGGAGCTCGGGGTTCGTTATGTTCACTGTTGGTGTTGGGCCTATCCACATGAACGAATTTTTGCCTACAATGCACTCAGCCAAATAAGATCCGCATTGCCTAAACAACTACTTGAATAATATTATCAGCTATTCTTTAGGAGTGCATGTGATTACCCGATTCAATTAATATCGGGAGGGGAAAAGATGGTTAGATGGCTGAGCAAAAATCCAACTGAGAAATGACATGGTCACGTACGACTTTTATTTATTGTTCGCTTTTGGATGGTGAGGTATCCCTATTGTGTGCGTGTCAAAATAATTAGATGACTGGAGATATATTATCATTTGCGTTGCCAAAATGCATGAATTTTCCAATAAGAAAGACAGTTATGTCAAATGTTTCAAAACTCGTCAAGGACGATGGCGTCGACCAAAGGACGAAAACAAGCTGAGAGTTAACGAATAAGAAAATATTAAGTGCCGCATGCAGAGATATTATGAAGATGTGCATACCATAGGTTTGGAAGGATTGATGCACGAGAGGCAAGAGACGAGGCTTGATGTCGTCGGAGAGGCCGAAGGGCTTGGACTTGGCTTCTCTCATCAGCCGCGATATCTCCTTGAGGTCTCCGAACAGGAAGGTGTGGGGTCTGCCGGAGAGGCCTTGCTGTCTCAGGAGCCCCTCGAGCCTCTTCGGCCTCAGCCACGCCCAATTCACCACCATCCATGCCAATGTCGTCAGGACGGCCAGGACCGTCGCCAGCGCAATTGACTGGATCGATATTTCCATCCTTTCTCCTTTCTGGGTGTACCTAATCGTCTGTATGTGCGTGTGAGAAAGAGGGAGACTTCAATGCGTTGATGGTCTGATAATGAGAGCGGAATGCCTTTTTTTTTTTTTATAAATACCATATTCCATGCATAGCCATGCGTATGCTGGCCAAGAAGCTTCTTGACAGACCATGACCCAAGATGGGGAAAAAAAAAGAACAAGAGGTTTGCCAAGAAGCTCCTTCTCCATGACCCAGATTGGTAAAGAATCAAAAGAAAAATACAAGATACCCAAAGTTAAAAGAAGCTTCTTTACCATTACAAATGTGGAAGAAAAAGATAACGATACTCAGAATAGAAGATGAGCTTCTGTACCATGACAAATGTGCCCTCAAAACGGGAGCACATAAGTTTATGTGTCATCCATACAAGAAAGTTAAAAGAAGAAAAAAGATCATGCAGCATCATAATGAATGACACAACAGCGAAAGAAGGCAAGCTTAATTAGTACATATCTTTTCTAAGCAGATTGAGTGGCCACTATACATACACACACGTACATAAAGCAATACCATGAACTCATAATCTAACAATTTAACATACATAGTAAATCATGTACAAATCGGTTCTTTTCAACAAGCTTTATACAATTCAAAAAACCCATTTAAACCATCATCACAACTCAAGGATCAATTGTCAAATCTATTAATCTTTATATAAAACCACATGTTAATAGTCCATCCATTGATCAATCTAGTGCTCAATATCCTACCACAGTCATGACACAATGCCTTGTGATAATATGACCAAGATTTCCCCCTTGATGAGGTCTCAAACTACAAAGCCGGTGGCTTGGATTATAAGGATATCCTAAACCAGTATGAGACTCCCAAGAACCCCTTGTCGGGTTCATAGGTATATTGAGTGTAAATAATCATCATCCAATACCAAAAATCCAATTCAGAAATCTATTTCTTAAACCAAGCAAATACTGTTTTGCAACATAGCCATCCACCATTTTTCAATTATTTCTCAAATCATTCATAAATCTTTCTATAAACTAGTCACAAAGCAATTACATATACGTAAATTATCATAACACATTTCATTATATGTTTCTCAATATTGCTTTATGCAACAAAAATGCTCTTTTTAGTTCAATGTATATTCATGCTTCAAAGTTTGAGTTTTACAAAATCAAGGAAAATATAGTACCACCCACTTTGTTGCCAACAACCTAATAATAAATAGTAGTTGTATTGTCAAACTCACGGTCCTATCAAATAAGCGAGGAATAACGTTAAAATCAATTAAAACTCTATCTTAACTATGAAATGACTAAATTATGTCTAAACACTAACAAAAAGACTTATATGCATTAACAAATTGCTCACCCAAAGTGACTACTCAAACCTAAACGCAATGCAAAACTTACTTGTGAAACTATAAAATCTCACTTGGACAAAACCGTTGCTCTAATATGATGCCTGTCAAACCCACGAATCCACAACGCCATAATTCACCATTCACAAAAAATTCTAAGGTTTGACAACTCAAAAATCGAATTTCACGGCGCAATTTTCACAAAACTTCGAATATACAACCTAATTTCGAAAACTATCCCGATTGAAAAAACGAAGGGTGCGAGTACTTATTGGGTGTTGCGAATTAGAGTAACTCCAACTTGGCGAGACTCTGATAGCATGGACACACAAACCCCCTTCCTTTCTTCCTCCTTCTTCTTCTTTTGTCTTCTTTTCTTTTCCTTTCTCATGCGTGCTTCCTCGGCCTCTTTAAGAACTGAGCATCCTCTCTTTCCCCTTTTCTTCTTTGACTTTTCAACTCTCTTTTTATCTTTTTCTTGTGGGCCCCACTTCTTAAAAAGTCAATTGGTTAAGAGATACTATATAAACCACAGGCCAAACTTGTAGAAGCCCTTGCGAGCTCCATCATCTCAATCTAGACCCAAGAGGTTGCTATACCTCCCTACTTGGCGGTAGGCACTTCCAATCCCCCCTCATGGTTCCCTTGTTGCCCGGTGAATATTTATTTTCCCCACCCAATGGGAAATACTCCATTTTACGTCCCGAATTCAAACGAAATAGCTTTATGACTTGCTTAGGCCCAACCCTTTTTTTCTTTGACTTTTGAGCCTTTTTTTTTTGTGGGCCCTACTACTTGAAAAGTCAAAATATTAAATTATATGTTAATGACACTTACGGCCTATTTGTTTTTACTCCAAATAGTATTTGATTATGTTTTTTTGTTCTTTGGAACGAAAAAAGAATATAATTTTTCTTTTCTTTTCTATTATTCTCTTCCATTTTCTTCTTCTTCCCTTTGGTGGTTGCCGGCCTCGGCTATGGTCAGCGATCGATCATACGAGGGTCGGCCTTGCCGAGCCATCGCCAAGCGACACTGACTTGCAAGTGGCTTGGAGATGTGAACATTAAGCCATATCGAGAGGAGGTGCTAGGGACCCATTATCGATTCCGACTGGTTCAATCACTCGAGCGTCGGCCAAATAATTCAAGAAAGCTGTTGGCGTCATGATTTGTGATCTTTGGCGTGGAGATGACCTTGATCAAATCTTGAAGAATCTTGGAAATCTTGGCATGATCTTTGGCATGGAGATGACCTTGGATTGAATCTTAAAGAATCTTGGAAATCTTGACATGATTTGATTATTTGGTTATCAAATATTTGACCAAGTCAATAAAATTATTTTATTGTTTAGGAATATTTTAGAATATGAAGTATTAGATCTCCTAAATCATAAGCAAATTAAATTAGGGTTTGTGTGGTAGCTATAAGGCCTATATTAAAGGCTAGCCGAATTTTTTTGGAGGGGGACATATTTTATTTTGGAGGGAATAAAAAAATTGAGAGGTTCTCTTCTACCATTCTTTTAAGGTTCCTTGTGGAGGTTGATTCGACTTATCGAGCAAGATAACGAATTCTTTCGCTCGTGGCATCTATAATGTTAGTTGGTTGACACAAGTTCATCAACATGTCACGTTCATACCAAGGTTGCTAATCATAGATTTGATTGAAGATCGAGATTTGCAATTCGGATCATCCAAGTCTTCGTAAAATGATATTTCCGCAATGATTCACATCACTTGGTGAGGCTGAGCCTTGCCGAGCTTAGGGTGAAAGCCAACCTCGCGTTGCCTAGGCAAGGTCGAGCCTTGTCGGTGGCTAGGCGACATTCGCTTGGCCATGTCGCCTAGCCACCGGCGAGCTCATCGGACCTTGCCTAACTAATCGCCAACCACGCTACAAAGAAGAAAGAGGAAGAAGAGAAAAGAAAAAGAAAAAGAAAAGAGAAAAAATGTGAAAAATATAATAAAAATATTAACAAATTAAAAGAAACAAAAAAAATTTAGAATCTTATCAAACGCATTTCTATTTAGGAATAGAAATTTTAGACATTAGCACGAACACATTCATTATAGAATCAAAAAATTATTTTTGATAAAAATTATTTTTGATAAAAAATTATTTTCTATAACAAAATTATTTTTGATAAAAAATTATTTTCTATAACAAAATTATTTTCTATAACAAAATAGTTAGCCAACGCTTTTTTACTTTGCTTGGGAATGATGCAGACTTGCCCATACACCGGACCGTAACTTCATAGTTAAATTTCACTGGGGAAACACGCAACATCAATATTTGAAAGTGCAAATATCCCTTTCTCAACTTCCAAGAAAACGTCCACGTCCGTGTCAACGTCTCCGTCTCCCAGAATTGATGGCGTGGAAAGGGAGGAGAATGGAAGAAAAGGAATAATGAATTGGAATTTGCATTACAATTTTTGTATGTTTACGAAAAAGTGAGTTGGAAAGAATATGACCATTTCATTTCTCGTGCTATGGAAAATTGGAATGAAAAATAAGTGTTTTGAAATGTTTAAAATGTTTATAAAACGTGTAATGAGTGAGGAAAGAAACAAAAGTACCTTGAAATAATTGTGTAAAGTAATCTTCTTTTTTTTTAAAATTTACCAAGGTATCGATTGGATTGGCCATTCCATAACGGGAACCATGGAGTGACCATTCCCCTAGCATGATAGAGGGGCAAGCATTCCACTTCTTTTGCAAGAAAAAAGCAAAGCGATGAAATGAAATCCCATCCATAATAACAATTTCATTTTAGATCAATTCCTTCCTAACAAATAAGGTTAGTGTGGGGTTCGCGGCCCTCTCCTAGGGGCCAATAGAGGTTGCTGGCGGCTTTGTTGGTCCATTGAAAAAAAAAAAAGAATCTAAAAATCTTAGAAAAAAATTAAAAAGTTGTTTCACGACAATGCCAACAATGTCACATATGAGAATTAGATTTTATTGGATTGCCACATCGGCAATTTTCGAACAATATTATCTGAAAGGACTATATTTGTAATTCATGAAAAATTTTAGTACCAAATTGGTACAGTTGAAATGTTTAAAATTGGATTGATAAATTATCAAAATAATAAAGATTAAATTGACACATTTGAAAAGTTTCGAACTAAATTGAGTGCAATTAATAGGTTTAAGATTTTTTGGACAATTTTATGTAAGCCATTAGATTTACGTAGCAAAGATGGTCACCTTTTCCACTTTATAAATATAATGTTGTGCCATGCCTTTCATACTCACAATGCATACAATTATTATTTGTAAATATGAATTTATAAATTCATAGAAGAGATAGCAGCATTCACCTGAAAATGCCTATGGCCAAACAACAAATGTTATTTGAATCATTAAACTTGCAATTTTATCAAATAAGCAAGAAACAACATTAAAAATCAAGCATAACACTATCATTCACAACGTGGAGGTCAAGCGCAAAACTTGGTTATGCCATAATTGTCTCCACCGAACCTATTTCAAACAAACTTACAATCCATATAAAGCTCTTTTGATGTACTACAAGGCCCCAAACTTAGCCAATTCAAAATCTAGCAGAAAACTGACAAAATACGACCCTAAAATCTTTGGGCACCCACTGTTTATCATGTGTGAGTGATTTCAAAATTTTGTTTTAGGTAAACCGTTAACTCAAATCAAATTCCATGAAGTCTTATGGCTTCACAAGCCCCTAAACTATTATTTTCATGATATTCTACAATTCAACGATTCAAAAATCAGATTTTGCGGCTGGAATCTCTCATAATTCTTAATTTAAACCCTAACCTTGAAAACTAATATGTTTGGAAAAATGAAGGGCATGAGCATTTACGAAGCATCGCGAGCGAAGTTGAATCGGCTTGGTAAGGCATTCATAACGAGCAAAACCCCTCTGCTTTTTCTCTTTCTTTCTTTTCTTATTTTCCTCTCCTCCTCTTCCCTCTCCTGGCGAGCTCTCTATCTAATATAAATTGAGCTCACTTTTCCCCTCTTTGACTTCTCAACATTTGAGTTTTTTTTTGCTCTTTCTTTTTCCTTTTCCTCTATTGACTTGGTCAAAACCCACCCATATTTTACATATCCTTTCATTATTTTAACGCACGTTTTTGTCTATACTACGTCACCTTGAGCTGTAACTTTCAGTTTGCCTCGTGCAAGATGACCTGAACACCGTAGCATGACTGGAGGGTGATGATGATAGTGAAAGGAGCATGCTTATAAGATGGAGAGCTCGAATGCAAATTGCTAAATTGGGGAAAAAGGAGACTTTGTTCTTGGTGGCCTTGGACACGCCTTCGGCAAGCGGAGGCCTCGATAAATCTAGCAAAGCATCATTCACTTGATTGTCTCATACTTTGCTAATTGAAGCGGCTCTCTATGTCACCTCATACATCATTCACCTGAGATGAACGTGCACATTAGATACGCCCATTCTGCATAAGAAGACATGAATATTTGTTTGACCAAATATAAAGATTATCATATTTTGATTAAATTGAGTAAATTTAATAATTTCACGCATCGACTCATCATCTTATAATATTAAAGGTAACTTGACAACTATCTTAACGTTCAATATTGAACTTTTCTTTTTCTTTTTTGTTAAAAGAGTTGAAACGCACAAGTAACATGGCTACTTCCTTAAAAAATTATCATGGGATCCCAACAACCATTACAAAATTCAGGTTTATGATTACAAAGAGATCGATGCTCAACACCACTTGCGACATATTGAGTTAATGTAAGCAAGTCCTTTCAATGTAATTCCAATGAGGCACAAGTGATCTCAAATCTATTCATATAAAGCATGACAATTAAATTAATAATAATAATGATTGAACTCGTAATCTAGTGTTTGTGGAACATAAGTGCAGAAAGTAATTAAAAAGTTCGAAATCTATTATATTGATATCAATTCAGATTTAAACATTTCTAATATACAAATATGAAATCTTCCTAAAACATCATGGCATTGGAACTGAAACCTACTAATTCATCAGTTTGTATGAAATATTAATTGAATTGGAGAGAGTGTGTATGTAATATACATATAGACACGCATGAGAGAACCGAGCTAGATTTCCGAATAATGGGCCGTGAGCCATAACTTCAAACTTATCAAACTAGGCCCACTAACATCAACTGCTCTCTCCTTCCCCCCGTCTCCTACAAAAACTAGAGAGCCTGCAACGAGGGTTTCTCTCATTGCCTCTGAGAGAGAATGGAGCGGTTCTTGAACATGGCGCTCTAGTTCCGTTGCCGGCATATACTGAAAGCCCAAAATCCTTTCGTTCGTGATTCCGCGAGCAGATCCTTTCCCCTTCTCTCGCGATCGATTCGAAAGGCCTTTCACATCTCCATTCTCTGTTATCCATGTCGCAGTTCCCTCAATTCTTGTTTATAGTTTTCTTTTTTTAAAATTTCTTCTGCCGTTCCAATGGGCTCTCTCTTAATCAATCGCGCGAGAGGGCTCTATTTCACCCGGCCTAGATTAAGGTTTCAAGGTTTTATTTTCCTTGGGGGCAGCCTCAGGGTTTTACATGTTCCTCGCTCATCTTTCAATTCAGGGAAACTGCCCTAAATTCCCCCAACAATTTCAGCTTTGGTTCATCATAATCGCTTAAAGATTTAGGCTCATCCTCTGGAATCACCTCCATTGCCGCCCCACTTTTCTGTCAATTTGTATTTGATGAAGTTTTTGTTCGTTTGTACCATAAAAGAACCCTCTTTTGATTATTTCAACTTCTTCGTCCTGGTTTTTTTATTGGATGTCTTGAATTTCTTGGATCGGTTTTGATCAGAAATGGATGCATAAAAGATTCGGTATTGATTAGAAATTTTTGGCCAAAATGTTTTTCATCTCTATATTTTGCACTTATTCTATTGATACAAGTTTTTGTCTGCTTCCCATGTCGCCCTGATCTGTGCAAGATGACCTGAGCACCAAGGAGCATGCTTATAAGATGGAAAGAGTTCGAATGTGAATCGCTGAAGTAACATGGCATCTTCGTTCTGGCCGATGTGCAGAGTTGCTTATAGGTGGCGAACCTCCCTGGCTTGAACTTTCGCTAGGGAGAATCGGCATTAAGTGCTTGACTCCTGGATAAGCTCGTTTGTTTCCTTGCTTGTGATTGTTAAAGATCAGAAGTTGAAGAAGACTGTGGCAATAAATAAGGAAAAAGAAGCTTTGGAAAATTGCTGATGCTATGCTCGTGGCTATAAGGAAAAGTATTGAAGATAGTGGATACAAGATAGACATGAAGTGGGAAGCTAGACCACACGTGTTAGTAGAGCTTGAAGATTTAAAAGTAAATGCACGTGTTCTAACACATTAGAGCAGTTATTCTGTTAGATATGTAACCGAAGTTGTTGAGTCGGTTGTTGAGTCTGTTGTTTGATCGTCTTCTTCCTCGAGTCTCTTATTAATTGGAAGGTACTCTGTTTTTCCAGATTTGATTGAATACAGAGAAAATAGAACACAGAAAGAGAGCAGAGAAAAGAGAGAATTGTAAAGTAGAAATGAAAGGCTCTCTGTTGAATGTACGCCTTGTTCTTTGATTCGAGAAATACATAAATCTTTCTTCTACATCTTGTGTTTCGTTCTTCATTTCTTCTCATGGTATCAGAGCTATCCTGAGAGCTCTAGCTTTCTCTACTATACTACTCGAAGTCTTATAGAGCCTGTGTGATCCAGACGACAGCAAGAAGTTCAAGAGCAGAGTCTAGTTCTTGTTTGATAGTAGTTGGAGAAAGCATATCTTCAAAAAGCTTCTGGAAATACAGAATGACAACAAGAATACAGAAATATCCCTTTCCGATTCATGTCAATATAGCCAACTTTGTTACAATAAAATTAGTTGAAGATAATTTCCTACTTTGGCAAGCACAATTTCACAGGTTCTGCGAAGTCGGGATTTCTTTGGATTCATCAATGGCGAATCACCGCCACCAGCTCAAATGGTGCAGGTCGAGATTGAAGGTAATGAAACAGAAGTGGTGAATCCCGATCATACAGATTGGGTGAAGACTGATCAGTTAATTTCATCTTGGATAAATGGAGCAGTGTCTGAGAACATTTTGAGCTTGATCATCAGGCTAGAGACTTCATATGAGGTATGGTAGACTCTCCTTAATCGTTTTACACAAAAGTCAATGGCAGAAGAATTCGAACTAAGGGGAAAGCTGAAAGCATGTCAGAAAAGAGATAGAACATTGAATGTTTATCTTCGAGAGTTTAAATCCATTTGTGATCAACTTAATGCCACTGGAAAACCTGTTGATGAGATAACCAAGATGTTTGGTGTTCTCGAGGGATTAGGTTCAGAATATGAAAGTTTCAGAACAACAATGTATTGCTTAAAACCTCAACCAGATTATGATGAGGTTATTTCTCAGCTTGAGAGATTTGAAACTAGGCTACAGACCTATTCTGTAAACCAATATAATCCTAATATAGCCTACTATGGACAAAGAAAGTCTGTTGGAATTGTGCAAAACTCTAACTTTAGAAATTAAAGAGGAAATAGTCGAGGGGGATATAGCTATGGCAGAGGATGAGCAATGAATACTAGAGATCGTGGTAATGACTATGTTGAGACAGGAAGAAATCAACACTACAGAATGAATAATCTGAATCTGAATCAAGAAGATCAGGTTAACAAGCTGTCACACAATTGGTCTAACTATGGACAAGGGTTTAGACCATATGCAAATTCTTCTCAAAAGCATCAAGCCACTAAGTCATATCCACCACAAAGTGCAGCTTCTTATCAGAGTATGGAGAATGCGAAAATAGCAAATAATAGTCCATTAGAATGCCAAATTTGTAAAAGACCAGGACATACAACACTTCGATGTTGGTATTGTTTTGATAATTCATATCAAGCAGATGAGATACCAACTTCACTAGCAGCAATGCACATTGAAGATTCTCATGGCACTGAATGGTATCCAGATACCGGAGCCTCAGCTCATATCACTACAGATCCTAGTATGCTTCAATACTGTTCTTTATATAGTGGGACTGATACTGTCATGATAGGAGATGGTTCTTGTCTATCAATCTCATGTGTTGGTGATGGCTTATTGCATACAAAAACTAGCTCTTTACCGCTAAATGATGTATTGATAGTCCTTGAAATCAAGAAAAATCTACTTTATGTTTCGAAGTTAACAGATGATTATCCCTGCTCTTTTATTTTTGACAAATATGGGGTATATCTGAAGGACAACTGCAACAATACAATAGTGCAACTAGGAAGGAAAGTCAAGGGACTGTATCAAGTCGACCCTAAAGTCACAGAAGTTTTCTTCACTCAAATCCAAAAAGAAGTAGGAGAAGATTTGTGGCATCAGAGGCTGGCACATACCAATTCAAAAACAGTGAAATATTTGCAGAACCAACACCTAATTCAATGTAATTCAAGAACTCAGCATATGTAGTAGTTGCCAGATTGCTAAGAGTTCAACTTTACCTTTTCCTCTGTTACACTATACATCTAATACTCCCTTAGAGAAGATACACTGTGATGTTTGGGGACCCTCACCAGTTCAATCTTTTCATTCGTTACTATGTCATTTTTGTGGATAATTTCTCTCGATACAGCTGGTTGTATCCAATGAAACAGAAGTCATAATTTTATGACATCTCTGTCATGTTCCAACGGCAAGTCGAGAATCAGTTTGATCATAAGATCAAAATATTTTAGTGTGATGGAGGAGGTGAATTTACTAGAAACAAATTTCAGAGTTATCTACAACAATGTGGAATTAAACAGAACATTTCTTGTCCTTATACACCAGAGCAGAATGGACTCTCTGAAAGAAAACATCGACATGTCGTCGAGTTAGGAATAGCAACGCTATATCATGCCAAAGTACCATTAAAGTACTGGGTAGATGCCTTCATGACAGCAAATTACATCATTAATCTTCTTCCTACATCAAAGCTACGTATGAATTCACCTTACAGTAAATTGTACCAACAGAAACCAAGCTATACACATTTAAGGGTCTTTGGATCTGCCTATTATCCTTGCCTCAGACCATATGCACAACATAAGTTTGATCCAAGATCCTTACATGCATATTTTTGGGATACAGTGAAAGACGTAAAGGATATCGATGTCTTCTGCCCACTAATGGACATGTCTATATCAGTCGTCATGTGGTGTTTGATGAAATAGTTTTTTCCTTTCACCAATCGACTACCAACTGAGTATCATCAAGGTACTGACTTGTACAAATAGTGGATAAATGGAGTAACTTTTCTAGGCTCCAATGCTACAGAACAAGTTCAGCCTAAGTCCAATGAGCATATGAGACATCTGCAAGATACTGGATTGATACAGAATATCCACACTCATGCATCAGATTTTGTTGTAATACCACAGACACATACTAAGGAACCAGTATGTTCTATGCTAGCATCCACTCTGCCACTAGAGATCAATAATGATCAAGCACAAAACAGCTCTCCAGACAATACACAAGTTATATTGTCTGTTCATCCTATGCAAACTAGACTAAAGTCTGGAATTGTCAAACCCAATCCTAAATATGCATGCTTGGCTGAATATAAAGTTCCTTGGGTGGCAAGCCTACTTTGCTTTTCATTCTCTCATTGGTCCACCAATACCCCACATTTAATGAACATTTAATGAAGTCTAATGATGGAGCTACTTTAGGTTGCCAACTAGGCAATGCTAAAATATTTGATTATTAATGAGGGCCTGTATATCGCTCTCAATTGATTCATGTGTATGCCACTTTTCTAAAATATCCAAGATATTTTGGATCACAATCATGACCTTTGAAAAGTCAAGGGACACCTCACATTCTTCATGAAGGAATTCTAGAGTTTTCTTTCTACTTTAATTTCCTTCTTTAAAAAGGCAAATTTTCCTTCCTCAAGAAAGCAATCTAGAAAGGTCTATCATCCAAGTTGACTCCGGGGATGAGGAAGAGATCATTAGGTATACCTTAACATGGCATTTAAGGACTTGAGTCCAAGTTTGGGCGTGACTCATACCTCTTGGGTGAGAAAAACAGTTTTAAACAATTTCCAAAATTAGTGTCTTTACCTTATCAAACGGAATAAAAAACTTATGAAATTTTAATATGTTTTAGCGAAGACCTTAAAAGAAATTTTTCGTGAAGAAAGCCAAGTCAAATTCGTGTTGTGGAAAGAGCAGTAAATCATTGAACACAACTCAAATCGTCCGTCGAGCAAATTCAATAGTCGGAGAGAGAGACTCATTTCGAAATCTAAATCTTCACAAAACTCTTTGAAATTTTAACATGTTGTAGATATGGATGCCATTTAAAATTTTGTGAAGGAAACATGTCCAAATCCAAAAGGGAAGATTTTATAAGAATTCGAGAAGGCAACCTGGTCACCGTTTCCACTACACGGGACAGGTTCCAAACAGTGAATGATTAGGCCTTCGTCCCTACCATTTCACCTTGGAAAAATATAAACTTAAGTATGTTTTAGATTAAGATGTTGAGAACAACTTTCATTAAGGAAGTTTCTCCAAATTCAAAGTAAAAAGAGCTTTGTAAAATTGGAAAACGACAAAGGTCTAGGGATTTCAAGAATCTGAAGAGTCAAAACCTATGGAACCTTAAGTGGGGCCAAGTGTCCAACTTAATGTTCTTCGAGAATCTAAGGAGAAAGGGTGTCACTCTACTTGATCTTTAAGATCCCTTGACATTATTTTTCTAGGCTATGAATCATTGCCCACCATTAATAAGCTTATGACTCACCCACCATTTTTAACATATAACCATCCAAAATTTAATGATTACATTTCAAGAGTAAAGCTAATGGGGCCAAGTGTCCTACTTAATCATCTTGTATTAATAAGCTACCTTCCAAGAACATTAAATGCACCATGGGAAAAATCAAGTTAGAAGGCCTTCTCTTTGGGCGGGAGTCAATCGAGTCCAATCATGATTGATTACTTTATTTGGCCTGAGGTTCATGCCTAACCCATGATCGAATAAAGCCGAATGCAATTGGGCTTAACTGGTGAAACCGAGTTCGGACTTCTCTCTATAAAGGGCTTGAAGTTGAGGATGTCACATAAAAGATTGAAAATGAGAATGTCAATGATGAAATTTCAAAAATCAGCACCAAATTTTCTCTCGGTTGAAAAACCCCACAGCACATTCTCTCTATCCAAATTCCTCACTACAATAAGAGTGGTCTTGGACATGAAGGAAATGAAGATGAGACAAATCCTTTTCCAAAAGTAAAAGATATTGGCAAAAAATTCCCTCAGTATTCAAACTGTGGATGATACGGCCATTTCAAAATAGATTGTCCAAAATAGCATAAGAAATTCAGAAAGACTGACTGGTCTCTTGATCTTGAGTCAAAACTTAACCACAAGGGATCCAAGCTTATGTGGGTAGCAAAGAAAAGATGAGATCTACTTTGATTTCAAGTTATCTTGAAGAAAAACAAGTGGTATTTGGACAGGCAATGCTCTAGACATGACACATGACTGGAGACAACAACAAGTTTATAACACTTACAACCATAAATAGAGGCACGGTCACATTTGGAGAAAAAAAATAAAGGAAGAACCATTGAGAAAGGAAACATTAGGTTAGGAAATCTAGTTATTGAAGATGTTTTACCTGTATAAGGTCTAAAGCACAATCTGTTTAGTATAAGTCAACTCTATGACAAAGGATACAAGATAAAGTTTGAGAAAGGTAAGTATATTGGCATTAGTAAAGACAAATCACAAACATTAACTGAAAATAGATCTAGAAGATATCATCCAAAGATATAGTTCATGACTTACCAAAAATCAATTACAAGAAGTGTGACACATGTAATGCATGCACGTTGGGGGTGAGAAACTCTTTTAAATTTACTAAAGCTATTGCCACTAATAGATCTTTGCAGCTAATGTATATGGACCTATTTGGACCAACACGAACAACTAGTATATGAAGAAGGAAATATTGTCTGGTCATAATAGATGACTACTCAAGATTTACTTGGGTAATGTTCTTATCACGTAAGAATGAAGCATTTCACTCATTTGAGAAATTTGTTTTACAAGTTCATAATAAGAATGGATATAATATCACCACAATCAGAACTGACCATGGTGGAGAATTTAACAACCAAAGCTTTGCTGAGCATTGTAATGAAAATTGAGTGGAACACAACTTCTCCATTATTGACACTCCTCAACAGAACAGGGTGACAGAAAGAAGAAATTGATCGTTGCAAGGAATGGCAAGGATAATGTTGATTGAAAGTAATGCACCCACTTAGTTTTGGGCTAAAGCTGTTATCACCGCATGCCATACTCTCAACAAAGTATTATTGAGACCTATGGTGGAAAAGACTCCTCATGAGATACCCATAGGAAGAAGACCTACTCTACACTACTTCTATGTATTCAGATGCAAATGTTTCATTTTCAAGAATATAAATGACAACATCGGGAAGTTTGATGCACGACCTAGTGAAGGTATCTTTCTTGGTTACCCAACTATAAGTAAAGTCCATCAATTCTTTAACAAAGATTCTAAGGTAGTGAAAGAATCCATAAATGTGAGATTCATGGATGATCAAAAAGGAGTACAAATTGATGACTGCAAAAGTGTCATACATATATCTGCAGCAGTTGCTCATAAACAATAGCAATCTCAACCACCAGTTGATCTCTCAAATCAAGGTCAATCATCCAAATATTGGAGATTTAAGATTGAGCATCCTAAGGAACAAATAATAGGAAGAGTGGATGAAGAAATCAAAATAAGATCATCTCTCAAAAGTATGATAAATTCCTTAGCTCTTATATTCCAATTTGAGCCCAAGGAAGTAAGAGATGCTCTCACGGATGAAAGCTGGATATAAGCCACGCAAGAGAAATTACATCAATTCAAAGTCAACGATGTTTGGAAACTAGTTGTAAAACCCAATGATTAGACCGTAATAGGAACGAAGTGGGTATTCAAAAACAAACTTGATGAAACATGTATCGTTGTACGTAACAAGGCAAGACTAGTTACTAAAGGATGAAACTTACGCCCTTGTTGCTAGATTCGAACCTATATGTATATTACTAGCTTATGCTTGCTTTTATGATTTCACACTATATCAAATGGATGCTAAAGGTGCATTTTTAAACCGTTATATTAAAAAAATGATGTATGTTGAGCAACCACTAGGTTTTGAAGAAACAAAAAGACCTAGTGATGTCTATCATCTCAAGAAGGCGCTCTATGGACTAAAGCAAGCACTTATAGCTTAATATGGAAGATTAAGTAACTTCTTGACAAATCATGATTTCAAAAAATGTAAGGTAAACACTACTCTATTTATGAAAAGGAAAGTCAAAGATTTGCTTATTGTTCAAATATACATTGATAATATAATTTTTGGAGCCACTTACGATGTGCTATGTAAGGATTTTGCAAAGATGATGAAGAGTGAATTTGAGATGAGCCTGATCGGTGAACTAAATTTCTTTCTCGAACTTTAAATCAAGCAATCACCTTAAGGCACTTTCATACATCAAGAGAAGTATGCAAAAGAAATAGTAAAGAAATTTGGTATGGAATGATACAAGAAAATTGAGACACCCATGTCATGTACTATCAAGTTGGATAAAGATGAGAAATGTAAGTTTGTCGACTCCAAGCTATATAGAAGTATGATAGGTTCACTTTTGTATCTAATAACATCTAGACTTGATAATTTATTTAACACCTATTTATGTGCTTGATTTCAATCATATTCAAAGGAGTCACATTTATTAATTATCAAACAAATTATTTGATACATTAGATTCACTTAGAAATTAGGGATCTGGTATCCCCAAAATATAGATTTCATGCTACTTGGATACTCGGATGATGACTTTGTAGGTTGTAAAGTAGATAGAGTAAGTATACCGGGTACTTACCAACTGCTAAAAAATATGCTGATCTCTTGGTTTTTGAAGAAACAAAATTCAACCACTGTTTCAACCACTAAGGCTGAATATATTGCTCTCGGAAGCTATTTTGCTCAACTTATTTAGATGAAGCAACAATTAAGTGATTTTGGAAAAGATGAGGAATGTATTCCTATCATGTGCAACAACACTAGTACTTTAAATCTAACCAGGAATCCAATTCTACATTTAAGAGCAAAACATATCGAGATAAGACATCACTTTGTTGTAGATCATGTTAACAATGGTGATATCTATATACAGTTTGTAGAATAAAAAAAGTAGCTAGTAGATATTTTCACCAAATCATTGGATAAGCCAGCCTTCGAACATATACATGGTGAAATGGGAATATGCAATGCTTTGGAATGACAACATTCAGGTATTGTGTCAATTATATCGAAAAATATCCGGTACAGTAAAAAAAAGGTATGTACCTAATATATTAATTTTAAAAAATTATTGTTATAAGTACTGCACTTGTTTCTGTTCTAACCATCTATACCCTATTTAGAGTTGATACGACTATTGTAGCAATATCTGTAAACTCAAATTTATTGCCTATCTAATCGGTAAAATTTGAATATGAAATAACTCTAAATAAGAAAATTACCGTTGGAAAAACAATGGCTAATTCTCTCTCTCTTTTCGTGAAATACGTTGCTCCTATTTATAAAGAGCCAGTATTCATTTCTTTACTCACACTGCTCATATCTACTTTCTCGTATCTCCTCTACTCAAAATTCTTATTCTCTCTACACACAAATATCTCTATACTCAAAATCCATGGCACCCAAAGCTCGCCCCACTTAAAAGGTCATAAGGAAATCCTCACGTACCATTGGCCGAATGCCTAAAAGCTCTAAAGAAGAGGTCACCTAACAAGGAGAATCTTTGGAGGTCACTCAAACTCAGAGTGTGGCCTAAACTAGTGGGTCAACTATCGCTAGCACATCGCTGCCAGCAACCACATACAAAGAAACCCCTGTTGGAAGAACTCTTGAATCTCGATTGCTTGTAGTGAAAGACATAGGTGTTGTACCACCTACGGCACCATTGGTTACAGCTGCTCCATCACCATCAACTCCTACCCAAACACATCTTGGAAATCTACTGAAAGGTTTAGCTGCTCTCATGGAAACTCATGGATCGGAGCCAAAGAAACTCCTCAAGTTTGAAGCCACAGGATTGCAAACCCTATAACTAGAATAGGCACTAACTGCTCAAGAAACATCAGCTATCGAACCATTACATTCAGCTACTTAGCCTTCTTAGCCTTATTAATTCTCACTTTAGAAATCCTCAACTAAAAGGGAAGGCACCTTTGAACTTGCTGCTTTCAAAGATAAAGGCAAACGAGTTGTCGAAGAGGTAGAAATCATCCCTGAGCCATTTACTTCATAGCTTGGAGCCAGCGAAATCACAAAAGAAATAGGAGAAGCCCCGGGAGGTAAGTGTCAATGATGACCGGGTATTTTAAAATTTTGAACCTACTTTTGGCTTTGAAAAAGATCCAAATTTCGAGTTTGATTTCTTTATTTCACAGGAACATGAATTTGCAAAAGTTCACTTCTATGATCGAGGCATTATTCCTTATCGTTATGTTGATTTTGACTTTTAGAAAATCCATAATTTTTCTCTCTGAGTTTTTTGAAGCACTTAGACTCAAATTCCATTGCTTCATGAAAGAGGAGGTTCATGTTAACCTTGTGGCAATATTCTACTCAAATATGCATTTTGCAAATCGACACTCTTTTGTCTTCACTATTTGTGGACAAAACCATGTTGTGAATCTTGATGAATTGGCTGAAATCATCCAAATCGAGTATTATATTTTCAAACTCATTCCTGTAAAGCTTGATAGGGCCTACAACTTTGTTTTAGAAATGCCTAACTTTGCTCGCAGTTTTAGGAAAATTATACTGCTGAGTCTTCTCCATTTCAAAATGAACTTCATTCAAAAGATGCTCACCCTCTGCCTTCGTTAGAAAACATTTTCTACAAACGATGTCTCTCGATATGAAGTAAGAGTGATTTGGGCTATCCTGAACAAGTCTGAAGAGTTTTCCTTCCCCCACATGATCTTTATCCACATGTGTCACATGGCTAAGAGAAAGACAAAGAAGTTACCCTACGGTGCTTTGGTCACACGTATTTTCAAGTATCTCAAGATTGACTACTTTGGAGTTTCACCTATTGTCATGCAAAATGTGGAAATTGGGAAGAAAACCTTGGACAAGATGATGTTTAGGATGATGTCAGATCATCCCCATTGGTCACGGCAACCATGATAGAACAGTGGCAAAGCTCAAAAAAGGACTTGCTGAGCTCAAACATGCGAAGGCACTGGCACCATCCATGACCCCTCATCCACTCGACCAAAAAGATCACCTTCACTAGCTGTGACCGTACTTGCCTCTCCTGCTAGCCTTAATCAACTACAAGAGGATGTTAAGGAAATCAAGACCACTCTCCTGTTTTTGACTCGACACATAGTGAAGATTGAGCCTACTCTCCTCAGCCTAGATTGTTACAACCTTGTACGACTTGAATCGGAGGCTGCCAAACTTGAACAACCCACTTCCTCTTAGCAGCACCCTTGCACCTAAACACTTTCAAATCTTAATTTGCTCATGTTTTGCTCCTGTTGTTAATATACTCATGTTTTATTAAGTCTAGTTCATTGCTTAGGACAACTTCTTGTATTGCCCTATCTCCTGCCATTAATGAAGCTAATCTTTTGATTCATACAACTGTTTCTCATTTTGTTTGATTGATGATAAAAAGGGGAAGAGTTACTTGATGTGAAAAAATTACACTTAACATTGCTCTTAAACATCTGCCATTTATAATGTTTAACATTCCTTGAAATTTATGAATGTGCTCACAACATTTGATATTGATAATTTGCTAATTATTTCTCTCATGATGTTTTGCTTAGAACCAACTGACGTGTGAGATTAAACTGCTCACCAAAACAGGGAGAGCATACGAGCGCATCATCAAGACAGGAGGAGCAACCAACTATTATCTCATGATCCCAAATTAGATTATGACACACTATGGGTAGAAGATCTTTTGTGTAATCATGTCCTATCTTACCAAAGATTATCTAAGTGTATATCTCTAAAGCGTTGTAGCAAAACATCTTAAGGAGATTCTATTTTTAAATTACGCAAATGATTTCAAACAATCCTTACTATTTTTCACATTTGCGAGATCATTTTGTTATCATAAAAAATGGTGAGATTGTTGGAAAAAACATCTTCAAATGATTTTGATGCCAAACTATCCTTGGTATATTACTTACTATGTTGTTTGAAGATGTTTGGACTAAAGGACTACACAACATATATGATGTGATCCATTAAAAAGAAGTTCACAAATGTCCTATTAGAACAAACAGCACCAATCAACCAAAAAGATCAAGTATTGATGATGTTTACGTTGAGATAGTAAAGATAAGGTTGATGGTGATGTGATAACCAAGTATACAAGTTGATGCTTGTTGAGTCAGCTAAAGATCTATTGAAAGATTTCGATTTACACAACAACAGAATCAGAATAAAACATATAGCAGAGTAGTTAGGTTGTTTGATAGGTCGGTTAGAAACTACAGTGAGAAGACAATGCCAGCCGCTATTTCTGGTTAGCCTACAGAAGTCCTAGAAAAAGAAGTTGTATGGGCAACACCTTCCTAGATAGCAACTCAATGGAAAACTCTTCAACGGTCATCTACTTCTCTAAACCACCCTCAATGGATAGATTGAGGAAGAGTGCAAAAGAGAAGGCATTGAGGAACCAAAAGAGAGTGCAACTTATATAAGATCAAGTAGTTTATGTACTGTTGTTTTTAGCAAAAAGCTCTCTGTCATACTGCTTTTATTGTTATGTTGCTTAATAATTGTGTTATGGATTAAGTATACAAGTGTAAGAGTAGCAACTAAGTCCATATAATGTGATCTATCGCGTAAAGGATCAGTGCTAACCATTTGTAACTTTCCAAACAGATTGTTAGTGGAATCTAGCCTGCCTTGAGGCTGTTAGTCTAAAGAGTAGACGTAGGCTTAAGGATAAAGTTGAACCACTATAACTCTCCATGTCCCACTATTTTACATCTTTTGGTATACATCAGCATACAATTAGTGAGTGTTTACATAAACATTAGAATGAAGTGATCATTACTTAGCAATTAGCTAATTTCTACAAAAGATCATCAAAGTCGACAATAACTTACTCATCCCCTTCTAGGTTGTGGTGTTAGCCTCAACAAATATGGCCGTTTTAATAAAAAAAATGGAAATACAAGTCATTGATTTAATTATTGGAAAAATAGACAATGGTATTCAAACTCAATCAAAGCTCAAGGAAAACATGAGCAGCTTGGCACTTATATATGACATTAAACCAAAAGGAATGGATGAGACCTTAACCAATGAAGCTAGATAGAGGCGATTCAATAAGAAATTCATTAGTTCAGAATCAATGAAATGTGGGAGCTAGTACCTAGACCGGAGAATCATTCAGTCATTGGAACCTACAATAAGAACTTCATTAGCTCGAATTAACAAAATATGGGAGCTAGTACCTAGAACGAAGAATCATCCAGTCATTGGAACCAAATGGATGTTTAGAAACAAACTGGATGATCAAGGAAGAGTTATAAGAAACAAGGCAAAGCTCATGGCTAAATGATATTCACAAGAAGAAGGCATAGACTATGATGAAACATACGCTTTTGTGGTAGGCTAGAAGCCATAAGGTTGTTACTAGCTTATACTTGTTTCTATAACTTTAAATTGTTTCAAATGGATGTGAAAAGTGTGTTCCTCAATGGATTTATCAAAGAGGAAGTGTTTATGGAATAACCCCCTAGGTTTGAAGAACGTTCAAAATATGACCATGTCTACAAGTTGAAGAAAGTATTATATGGTTTTAAACAAGCACCTTGTGCTTGGTATGAGAGATTTAGTTGTTTCCTATTGGAAAATGGGTTTAATAAAGGTAAGGTTGATGATACTCTCTTCACAAAAAGAAAAGGTAAGGATCTATTAACTGTTCAAATTTATGTAAATGATATTATTTTTGGGTCATCTAATAAGTAGTTTTGCAAGAAGTTTTCAAAAAGTCTATGTAGGAGGAATTCGAGATGAGTATAATGGGAGAACTTACATTCTTCCTTGGTCTATAAGTCAAGCAAACTCAAGAAGGAACATTTATATGCCAAGAAAAGTACGCTAGAGAAATTGTGAAAAAGTTTTTTTTTTTTTTTTTTTTTTGGTAAAGGTAAGAAGTGTAATAGATTTTGCACAAAATTACAAGGGGGGGATGCCTGGCACCAACAAAAAAAACGATCACCGACAGAGACAAGAGTCAAGGAAGAGTGAGGGGTGCCAAGGGATCCAACGAACAACAAACGAAACCCTAAACAAGAAAGACTAAGCTAAAACCAAAACCCTCCATCAAAGAAAGATAGAAGGACTCAAGTCCCGGCTCTTGCGCCTTCTGTTCTTCGGGTATCTAACACATGCTTAAAGGTCGACGCCTTATCCTTGATTGCCTTACGAGATGCATCTTCATCTCCGGGAGGAATAAAGTCTGGTTTCTGAAAATAATATTGTTGCGCTCCTTCCAAATGATATAGCACAGGGCTCCAAAGTTAAACCTAGCCAAAGAGTTATAAAAGCTCTTATCCGAGAAGTGCTTCATCGCCCAAACCAGGTTCTCTCGCCAGGATTTGTTACGCCACAAAATATTAAACTTAGCAACCCAGAAGGATGCGAGATTACTCGAAGTTTGGCACGCGAAGAAGAGGTGGTTCACCGAATCAGGCCTACGGGAGCAAAAGGGACAGAGAGCTGCTGGAATCCTGGAGTAGGAGAGGAGTAGGACCTGTGTTGGCAGTCTATTACGAGTAATAAGCCAGAGATGGGTTTGGTACCTCGGCGGTATGGAGGAGCTCCACACGAACGAGGACCGGGCACAGCATCACCTTTCGGCCTCAATAATTCCCAGGCAGAAGCTGTTGAGAAACGGCCCGAGGGGTGCCGAATCCACTGAAAACGATCCGCTTGCTAGTTAAATTCAGGGATGGGATCCCACCAATTGGCCATAATATTAATGACATACCAGCCTAAAGGCGTGGAGAGAGCATCAACGAACGAGGCATCTCTAGGGATGCGAGAATGGTAGATCTCCTGGTTAGAGAATAGGCGGTTGAGAGGGCCATTAAGATGCCACGGATCAAACCAAAATGACACAGACCTGCCATTGCCAATCCTCCATCTAAAATGCTGCTAATAAATGCTACGAAGGCGGAGGAGCTTTTTCCAAGCCCAAGAACTAACAGTCGGAATAGGAGTTACCCAGAAATTTTCCCGATTTAAGAAAGTGGAGTGAACCCATTTACACCATAGAGATTCTTTATCCGAAAAGAGCTTCCAAATGTGCTTAAGCATCAAGGCAACATTGTTTTCCTTTAAGGAACGAATACCAAGCCCTCCCTCCTCTCTAGGGAGGCAAACATCGCACCAGGCTACTTTGGCCCCGCCTAGACCCAACATCGGCCCCTTCCAAAGGAATTGGCGAAGGATTTTCTCAATTCTATCTAAAACAGCACATGGCAGGAAGAATACACTTGCCCAAAAGCCTTGAATAGAGTAGAGCACAGACTTAATGAGCTGAAGTCTACCAGAAATGACAGAATCTATGGGTCCAAGATTGAACGCGAGCCGTTATTGCATTGACCAAAGATAACACAATCCGCTTTACCTAGCCTTGTGGATATAATTGGTACTCCAAGGTATCGGAAAGGGAGAGAACCAACCTGGAAGCCAAGTTTGTTCAAGATCCCACTTCGAAGATCAGACGAACCACCAGCTATGAACACTTCACTTTTATTCAGATTCGGCTCCAATCCGCTCCAGCTAGAGAATGAATTAATTCCAGCCTTCAAGAGATCAATAGAAGCCAAGCTAGCTTCCGAGAATAAAAGGACATCATCCGCAAAGAATAGATGGGAGAGCTTGGTCGATTTACATCTCCAGAAAAAACCGAAGCCAGGCTTGCCTGTTTGAATGTCCAATAAACCAGAAAATACTTCCATCACAAGAGTGAATATGTATGGAGACATAGGGTCACCTTGGCGGATACCTCTCGCCACTTGCAAAAATCCATGCAGCTCTCCATTTAAGGATACCGAGAATTTTGGAGAACGAACACAGCTCATAATTCGGTCAATAAAGTGCTGAGGGAAGCCGAAAGCTTGAAGGCAAACTTCAATGAATTCCCAGTTAACTGTATCATATGCTTTCCTAAAATCAACCTTGATTACGCATTTGGGCCGATACGGATCATGGTGAAACCCACTGAACAATTCTTGAGCAACCAAAATGTTATCACTGATATGCCTACCCTTCACGAATGCATTTTGAGGCAAACTAATGATGGATGGCAGCACACGAGATAAACGATTAGCAATCAGCTTAGTGATACACTTATAAATAGTGTTACAGCACGCAATAGGCCTAAAATCATGGACAGTGGAGGCATTGGGGATTTTGGGCACAAGGGCAATAATGGTTGTATTAATTTGCTTCAACAGCTCACCTGTTATGAAGAAATCTCTAACCGCCAAGATAACCGAAGCACCAACAACATCCCAAGAGTGTTTAAAGAACTCAACATTGAAACCATCAGGCCCGGGAGCTTTTCCGGTAGCAAGAGAAAACAAAGTATCTTTAATTTCATCATCCGAAATAGGGGCAGATAGAAACCGCACCTGATCCACATCCAGAGTCTGCTTAAGCACTACTCGGATCTCCTCCATAGTAGGACGGCGACAGCGGGGAGTTGCGATAAGAAGATCACGAAAATGATCAACAAATATCTTACGGACTTCCGAAGGCTCAACGGTAGTGGTATTTCCATTAGTCACAGATATAATTCTGTTTTGAAGGTGACGCTTATTCACAACTTGGTGAAAAAATTTGGTATTAAGGTCCCCATCCTTCAACCAGCGTACCCTGGATTTCTGCCGATAAAACGATTCCTCTTGAAGTCGCAAGTCTGTGAAAACTTGAATCTGTTTGCTTCTCGGCTTCCGCAAGACGACCATTTGAGGGATCGGCTTGCAATGCATCCCGAGTAGCATGGAGAGCCCGCCCGGCCTCGCCGTTCTCATAGACAAGTCAGAAAATGCTTCTTTGTTGAGCTATTTCAGCTTGCATTTCAGAAGCCGAAGCTTTGCACAGAGAGTAAACATGGGCGAGCCTTGAATAGGAGAAAGCCAAGCTTCCGAAACCAATGAAGAGAAATCCGGATGGGTCATCCAGAAATTAAAGAACTTAAAAGGCTTGGAAGATTTTGGTACCTGCATAACCTTAACAAGCATCGGGGAATGATCTGATATTCCTGGAGCCAAAAAGGATGCTTCCGAATAAGAAAATGTCGAATTCCAGCAGCCATTTACCAACACTCTGTCTATTTTCCTCTCCTTTGCGGTTAGGACCCGATGAAGTAGTCCAAGTATACCTATATCCGGTATAACGCAGATCATCTAGGCCCGCTTGGGTCAAACAATCTTTAAATTCGTCGAAAGCGGGATCCAAGCATTTGAACCACCCACTCTATCCGAGAAGGGTCACGGATTGCGTTGAAGTCCCCAAGAACAATCCGGGAGTAGAGGAAAGGATACCACTGGTATGAATAAGATCTTCCCATAGAGGCCTTCTAGACATGAAGCAGTGCTCGGCATAGACTACCGAAAGAAACAGGACCTTACCCGAAATCAGCCAAAGAAGCCTCCCGTGGATGACTTGCTTCGAGGAGGTATTAACCAAAAAATCGACCTCCCGGGGGTTCCAACCCACCCAAATTCTCCCCTTATGGGAATAATTATAGTTATTAACCCACCGCCAACCAGGTAATAAAACAGAGGAAACCGAATTAAAAGCAACATTGGAGATCTTGGTCTCAATAATACCAACACAGCAAAGATTATTGGACCTAACAAAATTCCTGATTTCGGCTTGCTTAACAAGGGTTTCCCAATCCCCTAATGTTCCACACACCAAAATTCATCAAAAAATAGGGAGGGCAGAAAACACTACCTTCGTCTGGGTGGCCTCCTCCTGCTCGACCCCTTATTAGGAGCATTAGAGGGATTGGCCATAGAAGAGATCTTCAGCGGGGCCTTTTGAATATGCGGCGTCTTAGGCCGAGGTTGAGAAGCATCCTGGAGGCTTGGTGAACCGGGGCTGAATCCCTTCCTCACTTGCTACTCGCTAACAGCCCTTGCATCCTCCTCCAATTCTTCACCGGAAGACAAAGCTGCCACAGCTTCGACGGAGTTTAGAGATAGCAAGAGCTAAGGAGTTCCCATCACCTTCCGAGATCGACCTTCGGATCATATATCTTACTCGGACCATCAGCCATTTTGGCCTTTAAGGTCAGGATTGGAGGAGTAAGTTCTAGCTTCTCCTTATGTCCTTGGAGGTGTTTATTTTTCCTATTGGAGACTTGCTTCCATCCCTCCTCCGAGGAGGAAGAGATATTAGGATCTGCGGTAGACGGATCTGCGAGACTAGGATTTGCGAGCAAGAATCGGATTTGCAGTAGCAACAGATTGAACTGCAGCAACTGGAGGTTGCTTGGTGCCTGCCTTTGCCAGCAATTATGGCCAAATGCACAGCACTTCTCACATGAATTCGGTCTCCATTCATAAAGCACCCGAACCGAGAAGGCTTTGTCATCCACCCATACCTCAACTTCCTCGCATTTCTCCTGTTTTGCAGAAATTTCAACACAGACTCTAGCAAATGATAAACGTTTCATTTTCTCCGTCAAAGGATCTACACCGTGAAAAAGTTCGGGATGAAAAATTACCAGAAAAATGAAACTCCTATGTCTTACTCATCCAAGCTTGACAAAGACAAACATGGTAAAAAGGTTGATTAGAATATGCATAGCATGATTGGATCTCTACTCTATCTTACCGTTTCTAGGCCATATATTCTTTTCAGTGTCTATACATGTGCTTAGTTTCAAGCAGATCGTAGAAAATCTCATCAATCGTAGTTAAAAGAATTATCAAATATGTTGGTATTAACCCTATGGTAGGCCTCTGGTATCCAAAAGTGTCAAATTTTACACTTATTGGATACTTGGATGTTGATCTAGCTGGATGCAAAGTTGATAGGAAAAACACTATAGGGACTTGTCAATTGATGGGCCAAATGCTTATGTCTAGTATTTTAAGAAGCAAGGTATGGTGGCTTCATCAATAATAGAAGTAGAATATGTAGCTCTTGAGAGTTGTTGTGCTCAAGTTCTATGTATGAAGTAGTAACTAAGAGACATTGTTGTAGAAGAATCAAGCACTGAACCACAATGTGATAACACAAGTGCCATCAACCACTAAGAACCCAATTCTCCACTCAAGAGCAAAACATATTGAGATCAAGCATCACTTTATTCGGGGTCATGTTCAAAATAGTGATGTGCATATCCAGTTTGTTGATTCTAAAAATCAACTTGCATATATTTTTACAAAACCTTTGGAGAAAACCATTTTTGAAGTTATTCGTGATAAATTGAATATCACTAACTCTTTTGAGTAAGCATTTGTAAAGGATAGGTACTGAGGACCATGAATCCACATTGGAATAATGCTCAGACGGTAACGTCATGTGACTGATCCATGCGTCTAATCCTCTCTTTTCAAATTTTTGGCGCGTAAATTCTCTCTTTGGTTAGTCAACTAGGTATGTGATCTCTTTATCTTATAAATATCTTTAATTGAATTATTTTGCTCTTGTGTCCTTTAATTTATTTTTAAAAAATTAAAGTGCCATTTTCTCGGTTTTCAAAATAAAATTGCCAAAAATAGTTTTCTTCTTGATCTACAAACTGTGTCGTTTCATCTTCCTTAAAAACCTTAAGTGACATGATCCTTAGCCACGTTGTCTTCCATCTCTATTCAAGTCTATCTCTAAGCCTTTCAAAACACTATATCCTCCAAATCCTCCAAATCGGTGTTTGTCTCCTCACAGACTCGTCGATCATCTCGTTTGGCAAGCAAAGAGATGAAGAAAACAAAGGGGCCTACTCACTATGATCTGGGTCTTCAGAAGGTGAATTATACAAAGGCAACGACTCTCTTTTCAGGTAATGTTGCAGTTTCTCAAAACCCTATCTCTTATTGCAAGCTTAAGATGGATGATTTTTGGTATCTGCTCAAATTTTATAGCCTTCTTAAGAGGAGTAATGTGTCTGAGAAATTTATCAAAGATTTTTTGCACGGACATGGTTATAAAACAGAGGAGGAATTTCTTATTGCTTTTACTACTGAACCTCTTCAAGTAGTGCCTCCTAATACAGTAGGTCAACAACAAGGAAAATCTTTTGGGAAGGAGAAAGAAAAGATAGAAGACTCGACTGCACTAACTTCTACTCTGATTCCATAACCTAAAAGTGGTACTAAGTCTCAATGGGAAGGAAGAAGAGAAGATGATGATGGTAGGCTTGTTCGAGACTTTCAGGTTAAGATGGGCATTGCCACAGTAATAGAAAAACTGAGTGGAAAATTGTTCGTAACCAAAGAACATAAGGATTGCTATGGTCAAATGCTAAGTAAAGGTGTGATGAATTACATGACTATAGATTTTGATTTCCTAAATAGCATTGGGGTGTTTCTTCGATCAAAGTTTGCAAAATTGCAACTATAGACTTTTTGTGTGCAATCATCTTAAGCTTATCCAGAACTCACTACTTATTTCTAATTTCATTTGTCGGTTCTATCTCCCTCTCACTTTCAGTTCACTATGTTTGATTAGGTATATGATGTGGATGTGAAAAAATTGGCTGAAATTTTGGATGTTGAGAGTTGTGATTATTTTATGATTGATATCTATACAAAGGATGCTTATAAAGCATTGTCTGGAAGCTTTGAGTTTGACAGAACAACTAAGACAAACATCTTCTACTCCAGTTTGTCTGCCACAAATATGCTGGTTCACAAAATAATTATCAATTGCATTCAACCTAAGCATCTTCTAGGATAGATATATCTAAATTTGAAGCCAAGCTGACATGGGCCATTATTAATGAGGTTGTTTTCTCTCTACCTTGCACTATCTTGCTTCATATGTATCGAACTGTTCTTAGAGAAAAGCACAACTTCCCTATGGTGCACTGGTCACAAGGATCTTTGAATTCTTCAAGATTCAAATTCCACTGAAGCTAAGTACGAGAACTCTTGTTGTCATGTCTATCGGTGAGAAAATGGTATCCAAGATGAAACTAAGGGACATTCGAGGAGTCTTGAAAGGAAAGAAGAAAGGATCTCTTATACCTGCATCTACAACTATCCTGGCAAAGAAACAGAAAGGAAAATCTGTTGTCCTAAAAACCTCAAAGAAGATGAAGGTTCCTGCAATCCTGTTAAAGGACACAAATGATAGGACGTTGTAGAAGAGGAGAGCCTTGAGAAAGAATAAGCTGAAGAAAAGCAAGAAGAAAAAGAGGACACTGAAGAAGATCAAAAAGAAGAACTTGAAGAAGATGCAACAGTGGTAACAAGGAAAAAGGAGAGGGTCATGCTAAAGCACAAAATGAAGATGAAGATGAAGTTGTCGGTCCAACATTACAGCAACCAAATCAACCTGTTGATAAGGTTGACATTCTTCATATTGCACTTGATGCTGTTTGAGATAGCTAGTATAAGCACCTAGAGAGGGGTGAATAGGTGTAAAAATAATTTCTCAAGATAAGAGAGCAATACTAAGCAGACAATAGAAAGGAAGTTATCCTTTGGTTAACAAAACAAATTATGATCAAAGTAAAGTAAAGAGTAGGGAAGAGAAAATTGAACACAAAGTTTATAGTGGTTCGACTTATTCCAAGCCTACGTCCACTCTTTCGCACTGACAGCCCACTGGCTGGATCTCACTATGAACAAAAGAGTTATTACAGCAAGTCTCTCCCTTGATTCCACAGTGTAGAAACTCTACCACACTTTCTCAATGTTTCTCAGAATATAAACTCTCTTTTGTGTACATGATTTCACTCAGTAAATGAATTGACTAAGAACAAAGAGCTTCAGACTTTGGAATTCTTCTATCGCGTACACACTCGAACAACTAGAACGTCTTCCTTTTATACTTCTTTATGCCATCATACCCGTTGGCACTTACCAAATGAATTCCTCCAATCTATCCATTAGACGGAATCAATTAGGAATATCATTCGAGCTATTAAAGGAACATGTCGATAGCCCATCAATCATGCTCGCCCATACAATCAGGATCTCGGTTTCTATAAGTAGAACCTTCCAAGTATACTTCGCCAATCATCGGATCCTTAATCTCTGAATTAATCATGATCAATTAAAGGATTCCATTATGTCATATCCAACCAAGAGATCTTCTCCAGTCGATAAGGTCAAATCCTTAATGAAACACCCAATTCTGGATAACCCTTCTTCAACGGTCTAGAAACTGTCAATGAGAATAGACTTTGAGTCTTGAGTCTGGCAATCCGGAGGTCTTCAGACTTTGAATAGTAGAGTCTGCAAATCTTCAGACTAGACTGATGGAAACGTTTTGTCAGCTTCAAAATACTCCAGGAAGATTTCTCCAACAATCTCCCCCTTTTTGATGGTGACAACTTTCCTACAAATTTGAATAACTTTGACCTGCAAAATATTACTCAAGCAAATATGGATATCTTATAAAGATAAATGGCTTAATGATAACATTAGAATCTGCAACCACAGAAAATAGGTTAGACATTCATGTGAGTAAAGCCATTCATAAGATATCAATAATACTTAATATAAACAATTAATATAAGCAGTCAAATCCAAATCCCAAATTCAGTCCACATCCAGACACAAAAGTCAAGTCAAACAAAAACAAACCAAAGTTCAACAAGTTTAAGTTTCAAATCTTGCATCTCTCCCCCTTTTTGTCATCATAAAAAAAAAAGGTTGAGATGGAAAGAAAGTGGATTTAAGAATGCTTGGGAACACGAACAAGCTAGAAATCTCCCATTGACTGGACAATGCCTTCCCAGCTTTTTCAAGTCCTCCTTCAGTTGTGCCACATCTTCACCCTTAGCATTTGCCCGAATCAAGAGAAAGGGCTTGGATCGATCATTCAAAGAAACGAAGAAGCTTGACCTGCATTCTGCAAATTCTGAACTTCGCATCCCAGAGCATATATCTGATCCTGCATTTCCAAGAGAACATCAAGAATTCTGCGAAAGTCTGCTAAATTATCGGTCTGCGTACTGACTTCTGCACGATTAGATGGAGTAAAGGCAGACGATGGCAAATCAGCATGGTCACACAGATTGGGCGATGAAACATCATGTCCCTCCTCAGGAAATTGAGAGGCATAGATGTCCTCTGGATCTGCTAGAGAGCGACTGACTCGCTCACTGGTACCAGGATATGAGGACATTCCTCTTTTCTCACAGTCTCCCCCTGTTTCCATGCCTTCAGGTGGAGAAGAGTGTTCCTCATGCTCTGTTTCCGCGTGATCTCATCTCTCCTATTCTTCTTCAATTCTTTCCTCCTCTTCATCTCCTTCTTCTGCTTCTCTCTCCTCTGTTTGTCTTTCCTCTGCTTCTTTCTCCTCTGCTTCCAAATTTTCTCTTTCTCCGCCCTGCATTCGTCTCATTTGTGTCATTATCTTGTCTCTCTATTGATTAAGGGAAACGAACGACTCAAGTTCTTCAATGCCATAGCGAAATGGTGATGTCTTTCTCATCATCTTCATCCTCAACGATGAGAGCTCTTCTTTTCTTGGATAGAGCTACCATGGGCTCCTTTCCTTTTCTCTTTGCAGCCGAAGAGACTTGATGAGACTTAACAGGGGTTTTCTCCTTGAATTTCTCCAACGCCTTGTTGAGTTCCTTTAGACGCATTTTAGAGACTATTTTCAGTCACACCACCATTTGATCGCACGATCGAACATAGAGAATTCGTGGAGGCTAAACATTCAAATGTCTGAATAACTTTGTCACAAAAGTTGGATAAGAAAGTTGACCATTGTCCTTCACCACTGCCTTGTACATGTGGAACATAATAGTATGTGGAAGAGAGAACTTTTTCCCTGCATTGATGGCATACATCAGCTTTGCCTCTGAGTTTGAAACATCAGTCTTTGAAGTAGATTTTTGGTCTGAGGCAATTAATCACAATCTTGTAAAGCAGAATGTTGAATGCACTCATCCTTGAGTAGGAAACCTTTCCTCGTCCTTCTATCCTTAACAAGTTTCAACGTAGTACGAGCAATAGAGACCTTGATAGGTTGATATCTCCCTCTCTCAACCCCAATCACATCAGCCAACATATCTACATCCACCACATAATCCTCATCTCGGACACTAAAAGAGAATCTATTCGCATCCAGGAAACTAAGATTCGAATAGAAATAAGCAGTGAGTTTAGCATAGGCTTCTGTAGAGTTAGAACATAACTGTTCAAGTTGAAGAAGACTAAATTTTTCCCTCAATTTAACATTCACAGCATCAAGGAAATCAAAGTCCACACTTCTAGGGTTTATCACCCCACACTTCAACAACTTAGAGTATAAATGCTTTTGTTCCTCCAATCGAAACAAGTCTGTCCTTTTTCCCCGAATTTTTGCCGCAACACCCATTCTTGGTTGAAACTGACTGTACAACTTATCATCATCATTCCCATCTATCGATTCAGCCCTCCAACACGAGGATCGATTGGAATATTTGCCATTGCTTCTTCTGCCGATCCAGCAGGGGCAATTCCCAACCGTTCCATTGTGCGTAAAAAGAATGTTTCATTTTTGTACCCTTTGTCTTTCAGAAATTCGTCAATGTAGTTCAAAGGATATCCACCCCTTTTTAAAGCGCAATAAAGCTCGTAGGTAAAAGAGGGCTTAAAGACTCTTACAGTTATGCATCTTCAATTATTTCTTCCTCTTCTTGTCGAGCAACCTCCTATTGTCTAAATTGAGAAGATGGACGCTATTGAGAATGTTGTGAGCTCTACTGCTGACTAGGAAACTCTTCTTTCTCGGTGAGATCAAAGTGCGTAGGCCCCTCATGCATTTGATGTGGTCCCCTATTTGCGATCCTCGAAGACTTCCCTTGAGACGACATCTTTCACAGTCTTTGAAAGATTCCAAGCTTGACTTTCCCAAGAAAGATGATAACTTTTCAAAGATTAAACAAGAGAAGAAGACAGAAATGGAAGATCGGTTCTCTCTTAGGGTTTTTGAGAGTAGAGCGAAGAAGAAATACAGTGTATAAAACAGTCGAAGAGAGGCATACGGAACATCATAAAGGAAGTAAAAAAATGCATTTAAAAAAATAATAATAACTGCCCTTTTTCGAAAAACTAGATAATTGTCATTTCAAAAATAACTCCTTTTTCGAAAAGGAAACGTTGCAATAATCACGTCAATTAAAGATAGCAATAATCAAACACGGTTGATGATCGTACCTTTTCGAGATGAGATTCGAGATATAGGAAAGTAAAATGACTTACAAAAGAAAAACCCGATCGTCTGAGTCTAGAAGTCTCTAGACTTTAACTTCTTCAAACTTCAAGATGTTGAGTCTGGAACGGATGATTTCAAATTGATTTTTCTCCAAAGACTTTGTAAATATATCTGTCAGTTGGTTCTTTGAGTCAACAAACTGAATCGAAACTTCTCCATTTTGAACATGATCTCTAATGAAGTGATGTCGAATCTCTATATACTTTGCTCTTGGGCACCAAAAGTTTCAAATTTCTACATGTGTGACACATATAGCCACCATCAAAATTCTATGATAAGAACACTATAAATCTATCTACATAGACGCGTGAAAGCAAACAACGTTGACATAGCACCTGCGTGGTTTAAGTGAAATAAAAAAGACATTTTGACTAAAAGATCATCTAACGGAATATTGATAGAGGGTAAATTTGTCATATAAATATAAGTTCAGAATAGTCAAAGGTGTAGAAAGTTCTATTTTGACAATTCATTTCCGCTTTTAGCAAAAACATTATTTGATAAATGAAGCCATTTGTGAATGAGACTAATAAGAAATTTTGTTAACAATTATCACATGTTGCCGTAAGTAAGATTTCTGATGTAGAAGACTTGTTGGTTATCAATTATAATCTAAGGAATAATATAATTCAAATGGTTCTTCCGGCCATGCGGATCAAATTTTGCCGGGTGCGTTGCAGGCAAAGACTTGTTCGTGTGGAAAGGCCCAACACCGAGAGTGAATATAAAAACCCCGAACAGCTAAAGGAGATCTTCTCCAAGATAAACGACTATCCCAAGCCAGCCTTCCATCCCCTGGTGAAGTCGTTCGCTGATGGACTAGTGACCCTCGGGGGCGGGAAATGGGCACGGCACAGGAAGATTATCAATCCAGCATTTCACATGGAAAAGCTGAAGGTACCTAAAACTCTGCTCAGATGAATTGAACCACGCATACTGATAACCCTGGATTTTTCTGTTGATTCCTTCTTTGAATTGGTCCGTTGTTCTTGCAGCCTACGTTGCCGGCGTTTTATTCAAGTTCCGCTGAAATGGTTGATAGATGGGAGAAATTGATATTAGTGGCGAGATCGGGTGAGATTGACGTGTGGATCGACATTCAAAATTTGACCCGTGACGTGATCTCTCGGAGCATTTGGCAGTAGCTTTGAAGAAGGCAAAAGGATTTTCAAACTTCAGGAGGAAAAAGCCCTACTCGCAGTTAAAGCCCTTCAATCGGTCTACGTCCCTGGCTGGAGGTAAAGTCTGTCATCATTCATAAGCTAATCGAATCAAAATGAGCTACTAGCTTAGGCCCCATTTGGTTCGGCATTTGAAAGGGGCTTTTGGGCTCTAAAGAGGTTTGGCCAAATACAAACACGTTTGGTTTAATTTTTGGACGATTTTGGCAAGATACAATTGCATCTCTAAATGGCTCTAAGGGCCTTTAATCCAAAGTAGCTCTTGAGGTATTTTGGGAAGTTGCATCTTCAGAATGCAAGTCCCACAGTACTATTCATCTTCTTTAGAGAAACAAACAGAAGCCGATGACTACCGGCGAAGGAGTTGCCCACGCCGACGACTACCCCCACCCGGCAACCGCCATCTGAGGTCGTGCAACCTCAAGCATTGCCTGGGTCATGCGACTCTAGCATTGCCTGAGGTCACCAGGGCTATCAACCTCAGGCATCGCTTGAGGTCCGCCGACAACAGGCAACCACCACCTGAGGTCAAGTCGCAATCTTAGGCGTCGCCTGAGGTCCAACATTCTCAGGCGAGGTTGTCCGGTGGCCAAATCTAGCCATCGGACATTGGCCACCGGTGGCTAGATTATTAAAAAAAAAAATTATTATTATTTTTATATATATAAAACTTAACAAAAGTCTTTTACAAAATGTAATTTTTACCAAACGACATTTAAGTTAAAGTCGTTTCACAATGCACTTTAAAATTACAATTTACCAAACGCTATTTGCATTTTCATAAACCCATTTAGCTCAAAAGTATTTGCATTTTCCCAATAACATTTGCCTAAAGCCGAACCAAACGAGGCCTTACAAACATAACAATCTAAATTATCGAACTATTTGATTCTATATATCGTAGGTTTGTGCCAACTAGTGTGAACAGGAGGATGAAGAATATAGAGAAGGAAGTGCGGGCTCTGGTCATGGACATCGTCCGCAGAAGAGAGAAAGCAATGAAGGCAGGAGAAGCTGCTAGCGATGTTCTGTTGGGGTTGTTGCTGGAATCAAACATGAAAGAAAATGTTGGGATGAGCCTTCACGAAGTGATCGAGGAGTGCAAGCTTTTCTACTTCGTCGGACAAGAGACGACTTCGGTCTTGCTGGTTTGGACCATGGTCTTGTTGAGCGCACACTCAGATTGGCAAGCCCGAGCTAGGGAGGAGGTCCTCCAAGTCTTTGGAAGCAGAAAACCCAACTTTGACGGGTTAACCCACCTCGAGACTGTAAGTTCAATACCCTTTTCCTTTCCTGATGAGAATAGGACTCATAACAGGTCCAATGTGAAGAGTTCCTCACAAGCATTCTGCACCACCACATGACACATGATAATCATTTTACTCTTACTAGATGTGCATTTGTGATCCTTTATTGACAAAACTTTTGGTAAAATAATGTTATCCAACGAAGATGAACAAGACAATGAATTGATAGGAGCATTTTCTTGACGCACTTGGGTTGAACTTGGATTTCCCCTCAAGACAAGAACCCAATTCTTCTGACAAGATCCTCAAAACTTTTTTTATTACTGGATGAAAATTAAAATTGTTTCCATTCTCTTCGTGGATATTGATTTTGTTGTAGTCTTTCTCGAGTATCTTAATCATACGTCCCCACTTACAAATCTCTACCATGTGACAACTGTTAGACGCATATTGCGCAACCCCAAGATCTCCATAACCAGAACAAAAACATGCATAATTGAGTAGAAAGATTAACGCACATGTTTTGGGATCCATAGAACATAAAGCGGAAGCAGAAAAGGATTACCCACATGTTATCAAGGGGATCCACGCAACAAGTCATTCTCCTCTATTGCCCTCCGTATCACTGGCTCAATGAGGCGGCCCCCCTCACGTGCAGCGTTAGGTAAACGCCCCTTAAGTGAGGATACATGTGAGAATTAGGGTTAGAGGAGAGACTTGAGCAATATTTATAGAGTTTCCAGCCAGTCCACTCATTACGGGTCAGACTCAACTCGGCCCACACTAGCCAGCCCATATTAGACTAATTAAGAAACCTTCTATCTCACCTTAGACCAACCCTGTTTTACGGTAGCCGTAAAAACAGTAAATTACAATATCAATTAATTTAGTCCACATTAGGAAAAACTCTTACATTCTCCCACTTGGACTATATTAATTGAAATCGTACTTTATGTGCGCACATTTGGTCCAGAGATAATTCTTAATAGTCAATCCTATCCCATAAAGTCTTAAACACCGAATCATGGCGGTAACTGCATGTATACACACAGAGCCTTCCATGGTCACAAATGTTCTCAACTTTATTGATATGGATTCAATATGATAGTGTGGCAAATTGGATAACATCTCTCATAGAGAGATCCCATTTGTCAGTCACCATTCTCTTAACTTTAGGCGTCACAAAAACTTGTGCCACTAGAGAATGCTTTATGGTTCCAATGAACCCACATATGTCTTGTCCTTATGGTTAACCTTTATTTATGTATCACAAGACATATACACAAGGCTAATAACCGGATGCCCGGATGCCCCTAGCCTTCACTCAAGGTTTATACAATCCCTTGAGACTTTATCAATATGTATTCAACATAATAATAACACATTCAAAAATATTTTATTGAATGCAAAAGTTGATACATATCAAACCGTTACAAAATGTAACGAATACAGATGAAACCCTTATCAAAGTAAGGCCAAAATAGCTCACATTAAACAACAGCATCTCATGATGCTCCTAGGCCCATGCTAACAATATGTCACTCAAATACACACGAGCGTAGGCCTTTAATTAGTGGATCTGCAATTACATCATCTGTGAAATATATACTATATTAAAACGTCACATTTCTGTACTGTTTGCTTTTGGTCAAAAATTTCGACCACCATATATTTAGATCCCTTGAGACCTCTGTAGTAAATAAATAATACTACAAATTTGTTATCTCAATACAACCGTATGGATCTATCCATAAAGTTAAAACGATCAACTTCTTTAATGAGGTTTTGGAGCTTAAAAGCCCAAGTAACAACCTAAAAGAATGTTACTAACACTGCTTACATAGTAGAAGATGACATAGAACTTTATTTATTACACTTACTGCTAACATAAATATGTATTCTGTTATTGATTGCATGTCATCAGAACAGCCAGCAAAATTTACATCTAAATACCCTACTAACTGCAATAATTGAACATGGCTATAAATTAGCATATAATCTCTTGTCTTCTTTGAGTACCTTAAAACCTTCTTGACAGCAACCCAGTGATCATGTCATGGATTTGACCGATATCTGCCTAGAAGTCCCGTCACAAAGACAACATTTAGTCTAGTGCAAATTCGAGCATACATTATACTTTTAAGTGCACTGACACAAGGTACACCATTTAATTAGATTTTCTCAATATCTAAATAAGGACAATGTGATAGATTTAGTCCATCACCCTTAACAACAGGAGTTCTTGGCTCGCAATGATGTATATTGAATATTTTCAACATACAATCAGCAAATGTCCTCCGAGAAAATCTAATATAATATGGCAAAAACAATCCTTACAGATCTCAGTATTGTCTCAAGGTCACAACTTATAAGCAAAATATCATGTACATAAAGTATGAGAAAAAATAAATTTCCTCCCACTGACCTTGCAATATATTGAATTACTTTGTTCCCAATTGAACAAAATAACAACACTATGAAACTTTAATAATATTGTCTGGAAACTTGCTTAAAACCATGAATTAGAACTTTTCAGTCTACACACAAGTTTACTTGAATCTGCTGCAAAATCATCCAATTGCACAATATAGATTTTGTATCTATTTGGCATAACTTTATATCAAAATAAATTATTAATGCCACGCTCACTCGAAAGAACATTTAAAGAAATAATTATTTATTCACTATAAACAATCCACCCCTCTTTCAGAGTTAAAAACGTTAGTTACAAATTTGGCTTTAAATTCCACAATTTTTGTTTGAAATTCTTTTTTTAGTTTTGTACGCCAATTTGCAACTAATAAACTTGTGATCTTTAGACAAGTCGGTAAGTTTCCAAACATGTTTCATAGATTGTATATCGCCTTTTATGACATCTAATCACATACTTGATTGAGAATAAAAAACGGCATTTATAAATATGTCATTACATCAACCATATAGTGGATATTGTAATCATGCTCTCACAAATAGACTATATAGTCGATGGTATAACCGATCGTCTTTCCTTAACAAATCTCCTTAATAAAGCTGCAACCACTTCATTCTGCACTTGAGAGGTTTAAGAAATTTCATTATAAACTATATCAAGAATAGTACCTTAAACCTCAACAAGTTTAGTCTATGGTACAGGAGATTTCACAATTGTCTGTACCACAATTGTTTATATAGGCAAAGACAAAGACACGGTGATTTTCCATCGTACTTTTATCCTTAATAGTCTGAGAGATGCTATCATCGTCAAACTGTAGAAACTTTATAGTATGTGATACCATAATTCGTGTATCTTCTTTAGGGTCATAAAATCAATACCCCTTTTGTATATGAAAAAATTGATTTCATAATATCAGCCCACAAAAGACCAGATAAATTAGTCTTACTAATCATACTCATCACCATGTTCAATATAGTGCATTTATGCCTTTCACCCAAATCTTTTTGTCAAAATTTTCAGGTATAGTAATTAAACTACCACCCCAGAATCTATCAAGTATTTGACAAATGACCCTTTAAGCTATTTCGCATTGTCATACTTGCCAAAATACTCATTGCCATTGTTAAACCTGACAACCTTTTTAATCATATACGAGATGTATATGTCATTAGGATTTAAACACAATTTTTGCAAATGTGTCCTAATTTCAATATCAGACAAGACATAATTTCAAGCAACTAAGGCTTCCTTTATCTTATAGCAGTGCAGTCCGCAGGCAAACCTCTTTTCAAGTGTTCCAGAATGGAACGCTTCATGGACAATAAGCAAATTCAGTTGCTCTTTTCTCAAGCAACAAATCATATGTCCACAACTTAAAATTTGAAGCGGTAAAAACATCAATGATGACGGAATTACCATTTACGGAGAAAGGTGACTGAAAAACAAGCAGTATATAATTAGCATCATGTGAGCATTGTGTAACTTGACGTACAAGTACACATCCGAGAGGATTACATGCAAAATCACATAATCACATTTGGGCAGAATACATGACATGCAATTGTACACTCCCCACATGATAAGGGTTATGAGAATATGTTCCAATTCTTCGTAAATTCATCACCTTTGAGCATATGAATCACTAGAATCAGTCACTCCTCCACCACACTATCATGTATCCCTCCATGAACTAATACACAATCACCTCCTTTGGGAGTATGATTACGCATTAGACCAGGAGACATCCCGTCATCATACTGAAACCTAAATTTCTCAAATCCAATCAAGCGTGCCACTTTGGCGGTCACTACTCAATTGAATCGTTGAAATTCTCTCATACCAGGGATATAAGCTTTACTCCTCACATACACCATATATATGTGATTTTAACTTTAGTGATAGGGGCATCATATCACCAAAATCACATATCATGCTAATTACATTGCTTTATTCATTAATAAAAAAAAATTAATCATATATATATATATATATATATATATATATATATATATTGATCACAGTAACACAAGAAACTTCTCATAACAGAGAATAAAACATCTCTTATGCACCCCAATTACATATTACCAGAACAACATAAAAAGAATGTTGATCTATGATATCTCTCACAAATTAACATTAATAGTAATACATGGTGCACCAAATCGACAAGCTTGACAGCTGATCTATTATTACTCATGAATTCATAAGGCAAAAATAACTCCAAGGCCAACAACTGATTTATTAATCAATTTTAGGTAACAAATATCATTACTTCACCCAGTGGCCTATTAATTGAGTCAAACCAGATAACCAAATATCTAAAATTTAACAGTAGATATTATTGCTCTGCATAAATGTTGTCATACTCCTTAACCATAAAAAATATTCAACTTGATAGACATTAACAAGTGACCGGATGAGTTCGTGTACAATATGCGAACTTAATTGACATGCATTACCCACATTCAACGAGATGTGTTAATCGGTACATCGGTTGGTCACGAGTCCTTAAGTCGTCTATCATTCAAAAATTACCAGTGTGTAAAGGAGTATACTTGAGCAACAAAAGTTTCATAATCTTTATTGTTTCTCATCAGCTCAATACATAGCTCAAATACAATCTCATATGAATTGTATCTCATTAAGCCAGCTTCAATTCACAATAAAGTTTTATTTTTATTGATGAATCATACCTTTTTATTATGTGATAACATACTAGTAACCCATTACCTGTATTTCCAAAATCACAGAAAATACAAGAAAAATACGCAAAAATACACTAAAAATACACTAAAAATACACGTATTTAGGGTTTCATATGCAATTTCACATCAATAAAACTATCAAACATATAAAATAAATATACCACGAGATAGAAAATCACCATACGAGTCCAACGCCACCAGCCACGCGCCGAAATAGTCACTCACGCGCCCGCACGCGCCTCCTGAGTGCGAGGCGCGTGGGGCTCACGCGCGGCGCGCGTTCGACACCCAGGCGGCGCGTGGCCGCGCGTGGGGGCGCGTGCGATCTCTCCCGGCGACGCGCCGCCGACTCTCTTGCTCGTTTCGTCTCCCCAATCCAAATTTGTGATTTAATTTAATTTTCATTGAACAAAAAGTCTCGAAAATCACAAATTATGGCAAAATCAATACCAATTAGGGTTAATACATACAAATTAGGGTAGATCCGTACAAATTATGGTAAATCCGTACAAATTAGGGCAAAATCAATTGCGTTCGAGTTCTAGGGTTATGGTTGCTCTGATACCACATGTTAGACGCATATTGCGCAACCCCAAGGTCTCCATAAACTTAACAAGAACATGCATAATTGAGTAGAAAGATTAACGCACTTTTTTTTGGGATCCATAAAACATAAAGCGAGCGAAAAGGATTACCCACATGTTATCAGGGATCCACGCAATGTCATTTCCTCTATTATTGCCCTTCGTGCCACCGGCTGATAGTGCGGCCTCACGTGCGGCGTTAGGTAACCCGCAGGTGAGGATACGTGTGAGAATTAGGGTTAGAGGAGACTTGGCTTATTATAGAGTTTACAGCCGTCACTCTCATTACTGGTCACTCAACTCGGCCCACACTATTGTGGCGTATTAGGCCAATTAAGAAACCCTTCTATCTCACTGAAGACCAACCCCTTGTTTTACGGTAGCCGTAAAACAGTAAATTACAATATCGATTAATTTAGTCCACATTAGGAAAAACTCTTACAACAACTTCTATGGATTTGTTGTGACCAGGTCACAATGATCTTGAATGAGGTCCTAAGGCTATATCCACCGGTAATCTTGCTGGAACGCAAGGTTCACAAGGAAACAAAACTCGGGAAGCTTACCATTCCCACAGGAGTCCAGCTATCAGCGTCACCTCTCCTCATCCACCGTGATAAAGAACTGTGGGGGGAGGATGCTGACGACTTCGAGCCGGAGAGGTTTGCCGAGGGAGTGTCTAGGGCCACCAAGAACCAAGTCTCCTTCCCCGTTTGGATGGGGCCCTCGCATATGCATTGGCCAGAACTTCGCATTGATAGAGGCGAAGATTGCACTCACCATGATACTTCAGCGATTCACATTTCCTGTTTTCACCCTCCAGCCACAGTATGGTGCTCATATCATCTTACACAAGGCAAATTAAAAATCGCAGATTTGGGTTACATGTACTCTAGCCGAAAACGTGCTTTGAATTAACAAAACGATACACCAATGTGATTTGAAGTATCGAAAGAATAAATGCAAAATATAGAGATTAAAAGTATTTTGGCCTCCTCAAACTGGGTTTTTTTTTTTTCCTTCGACGAAAAAGAAAAAGCTGGGTTTTTACATGCATCAATTTCTAATGAAAACCATTCCAAGAGATTCAAGATGTCCGATCAAACTACAGGACAAAGAAATTGCAACTAAAAAGGTCTCTTATGGTACAAGACGAATAAGAAAGGCATTAGATTCAAATTGACCAGCAAAAGAGGGGCAATAGGGGCTTCCATAGTATGAGCTTATAAGAAAATAGTTGGAAAAATCTATGAAGATTGAATTAGGCCTCAAGTAAAAAAAAAATCGGTGTTTTACTGTCAGTCATAAGTTTTATGTTGGATTCAATACTCATATTGAAAATTTTGACCAAGTATTATTCTATCTATACCATCTACTATAGAGAAATATCCTTGAATATATTTTTTTTAAATACAAGAGTTGAGTATTTTCCCACGAATTAGTGTATTAGGCAGGATTCCTTTGCATAAAATAGTTTGGAGTCTAGACTACTTAAAAGTGCATAATGTTTTATTTTGACTAGTCATTTAAGAATATGGCCACAAAACTATTTGACAAACGAGACCATTTGCAAAGTTGTTCCTCGATGGACTCGCTTTCCACGGGGGCAAGAAATGGGCTCGGCACAGGAAGATTCATAAAATCCAGCATTCCACATGGAGAAGTTGGAGGTTCCTAAAATTATACTATGGTCAAACGAATCGAACCGCCCACATTGATGCCTCAGGATTTTACTTTTAATTCCATCTTTGCATTGATCTGTTGTTCTTGCAGCTTATGTTGCCCGCTTTTTATTCAAGTCGGGCGTGGAAATGGTCGATAGATGGGAGAAATCGGCATCGGCAGAGAGATTGTGTGGGGCCTTGACAGTCGGACAGCATTCGGCAGTAGTTTCGAAGAATGGCAAAAGGATTTGCGAACTTCAGAAGGAACAACTCTTGCTCGTTATTAAGGCCCTTGAATCGGTCTACATCCCCGCTGGAGATAAATCCGTAAGCTAATCAAATCTAAAGGAACTTCTAGCTTACGAACCTGACATCCTGAAAAATCCCGCAGGGAAGTGCCCTGCGAAGTATTAACTAACATGAACAGGAGGATGAAGAACATAGATGGGGAAGTGCAGGCTGTGCTCATGGACATAAACCGCAGAAGAGAGAGAGAAAGCAATGAGGACAGGGGAGGCGGCTAGCGATGATCTGCTGGGGCTGGTTGCTGGAATCAAATGTGGAAGAAGGTGCTTCGGGATGAGCCTTCGCGACGTGATTCAGGAGTGCAAGCTTTTCTACTCAGCCGGACAAGAGACCACTTCCTCTCTTCCTCATGTTGAGGGTGGGACTGATAATAGGTCTAAGATGAGAATTCTTCACGAGAATTTTTTCCACATGACACATTATATTCATTCTATCATTATTACTAGATGGGCATTTACGACCCTTTGTAGGCGATACTTTTGGTTAAATAATCAGATGAACACGACAATGAATTGACAGAAGCGTTTTCTTTGAAAACTCGAAGGTGCATATTGATTTTATTGTAGAAAGTATTTCTCATAATGCTCCTTTTCCTTCAGGTTATGAGGTCTGGAGTCAAGACCTTAATGCCGAGAGATAAGATAAATTTTCAAAAGTTCAAGCCAGAGCATTACTAGATGCCATGTTACTTCAGCGATTCACAAACGAACTGTTTTCATCTTATAAGCATGCTCCTTTCAATGTCTTCTATGTCCTTCAGCCACAAGAGTATGGTGCTCAGAGGGCGACACTGGAAGGAGACAAAAACTTGAATGCAAATTATAGAGACGAAAACCACTTTGGCCTAAAATTCTAATCAATACCGAATTCTTTATGCATCAACTTCTAAATATAACCGATCCAAGATATTCAAGACACCCAATCAAACAACAGGATGAAGATGCAATAATAACAAAAAGAAGTTCTTTTATGGTACCGAACGAATAAAAATTACTACCAAATTCAAATTGACAGAAAAGTGGGGCCACGATGGGAAGGATTCCAGAGGATGAGCTTAAATTTTAAGCGATTACGATGAACCAAGCTGAAATTGTTGGGGGGGAATTTAGGGCAGTTTCCCTGAATTGAAACATGACAGAGGAACATGCAAAACCCTGAGACTGCCCCAAGGAGAATAACACCTTAAAACCTTAATCTAGGCCGGGTGAAATTGAGCCCCCTTGCACGGTTGATCAAGAGAGAGCCCATTGGAACGGCCAGAGGATTTTGAAAAAAATGAAAATGAAACTTTAAACAAGAAACAAGAAACGAGGGGAAAGGAAGAGATTGACAGATAAGTGAGAGGATGGAGATGTGTAAACCCTTTCGCATCGATCGCGAGAGAAGAGGAAGAGATCTGCTCGCGGAATCACGAACGAAAGGATTCTGGGTTTTTGGTTTATGCCGGCAACGGAACGAGAGCGCCATGTACAAGAACCGCTCCGTTCTCTCAAAGGCAATGAGAGAAACCCTAGCTGCAGGCTGCTGGTTTTATAGGTGACGATAAGGGGAAGAGAGAGAAAGAGAGCAGTTCATGTTAGTGGGCCTATTTTGATGAGCTTACGCTCCATTTGGACTTATGTCTCACGGCCCATTATTCAGAACTCTCGCCCTGTTCTCTCATGTGTCGTGCGTGTGTGTATATAATTCAATTTATATCTCTTACAAACTGATGAATCATTAGGTTTCAGTTCCAATTCCATGATATTAGGAGACAGATTCTATATTTCGTACAATAAAAAGGTTTAGGATTAAATTAATCCAATTAAAAAGTTTAAAACTAAATTGGTACCAGTGCAAATAGGTTCGGACTTTTTTTGTACTTTACTTACTAATGTTCCACAAACACTAGATTACGTGTTCAATCATGCTTATTAGTAATTTTTTTGTCATGCTTTATATGAATAAATTTGGGATCACTCGTGCCTCGTTGGAGTTACATAAAAGGACTTATCTACATTAACTCCATATGTCAAAAGTGGTGTTGAGTGGCAATCTCTGAATAACATAAACCCAAGTTTTATAATAGATGTTGGTATCCATGATAATTTTAGAAGGAAGAAGCCATGTTAGCTGTGATTTTCTCTTTCAACACAAAAAAATTAAAAAAAAAAAGTTTAATATCAATCCTCAAGATAGTTGCTAACTTACCTTTAATATTATACGATGATTAGTTGATGCCTGAAATTGCTGAAGTTTATTCATTTTTCAATATCTCAAAATGATAAACTTCATATTTGATCCAACAAATATCTGGATCTTCTTATGCAAAATGCGCATGCATGATGTGCACGTACATCTCGAGTGAATGATATCTGACGTGTTATAGAGAGACGTTTCGATTAGCAAATGTAAGAGTCTATCAAGTGAATGATGCTTTGCTAAAATTATCAAGGCATCCGATCGTTGAAGGCGTGTCCAAGGCCACCAAGAACCAAGTCACCTTTTTCCCATTCGGATGGCAACCTTGTATCGTATGTGCATCGGCCAAAACTTCGCTAAGATAGAGGCGAAAGATGGCCAGCCCTCAACGTGATACCTTTTTTTTTTTTTTTTTGGTCAATAAAGCATTTACCATTACTAATTTGTTGCTAAACTGCAACTAAGTTTGAAATCATTACATAATAAAACCGAAAGTGGATAAGGGGATATAAAATCAATTTTGAGGAAGGCCGTTGTCTCGATAGGCTTTTGCTACCCAATCGGCGGACTTGTTAGCTCGGCGCATAAGATCTTGTTGAAGTTGGGCCAGCAACACTTTGGTATCTCTAGGCACTGTCCATGGGCTCGGAATTAAGCCCATTAAACAAACAACTTTGCTGTCGGTGGGCTTGTTAGCTTCTCTAGGCGCATAAGATACTTGGGCTCCTTGAAGTTAGGCCAACAACACTTTGGTATCTTCTATAATTGTTTGCATTGTCCATGGGCTCGGAATTAAGCCCATTAAACTAACAACCTTGCTGTCAGAGTGTACTTCGCACATGATACTTTAGCAATTTGCATTTGACCTCTCACCATCTCATAAGCAGGCTCCTTTCATTGTCATCACCCTCCAGCCATAGCATGGTGTTCTAGTCATCTTGCATCAGGCAAACTAAAAGTAACAACTCAGGGTAACGTAGTGTAGACAAAAACGTGCATTGATATGATGAAAGGATACCCTTTTTTGCCATTTATGCATTGTTTTCTCTCCCTAATGTCATAACCTAGGATCATCAATGATTGATTGTATGAAACCTCGTTAGAAGAATGGGAGCAGCGGACTGGCCGAGCTGGTTTATATGAGCAGCAATCTCCACGCCAATGATCAATTCTAATCTCTACGATCCGAAAAGTGTGGGGTAATTATGTTCCCAGGTCAGGAGTGTTTGTGAGAGCTAAGTGAACCCTAATCCCTAATTCGGGGATTTTTAAGTTGAACTCTAATAGGATTAGAGCGTTCAGTTTTGTAAGTTTGATGTTGGGCAATTCGGCATATCTTTGAGTGGAATTGCTTGATAGTCATGCGTAGAAAAATGATATCTCTTACGAACCAATGAATTGGTAGGTTTCAAAGTCAGTGCCATGTTTCAAAATAGATTTCATATTTGTTACTAGTCCGCCGCTTATGGGAAAACAAACAAAGAAGGCACACTCCTCTTCAATGTCGTCAATATCAGAACAGTGATCAAAGATGACCTGAAGCACAAGAACACATCTCAGACTTGTCTCGAGGAAATGACAGCTACTCTCTACCATGACATTCCTCCTGAGAAAATCTAGTCCTCCTACTACTAGTGCAAACGCGACTTCCTATGTGTAGATGCAATTGCTGTAGCCTGCGAAACAATATACAATCATGAGCGAATTATCTATCATCCAATAAAAGAAAGTGAGAAATGCAAATACTTGCTAGAATCTTTTTATGCTTGGAGATAGGCCACAGAATAAATGAAAATAGGCTTCATTTCTTACTTGGATCAGACACAACCACGAGGCCAGAGTTTCGGAAATCGCAGTTCCAGTGGTTCTTTCCATGTGATTGATAATAGAGGTTCATGGCGACGGAGGCATGGTTCGTGAGATCATCGGGGTAAAAGCACGGGCCTCCCTTTTGGAGGATCTTGCAGTCCACCTGAGAGCAGGCATAGTTTATGTTGGCCAGTAGAGTTGCTTGGTCTGATGATGGCTTGGCCACACACCAAGTTTTCTGCAATTTTGACAGACACTATTTATATTCTCTTGCCTTCTCCCTAGAGTCAGTCTAATATTTCAGAATTTTCTGCTCGAATGCAGTTGGCTATAGTGAGTACTACAAACGAAGTGGATTACCTGCCCATTGACAACAGTTACAGGAGCCCCTGCGAGGTAAACAACAGATAATGCGGAAATATTAGCTGTATGGCAAAAAAATCTGCCGATTCGTGTTGAAATTAGCTTAATTCAGTGACAAGTTCTTTCCAGTTTCATAACAGAATGCTCCACCAGAAACTGAAGAAATATCTACGTATTAATTTAGGTGGTAATAGGCACCATATCCCTTGAACTGCAAGTGCAGATGAGACTGGAGACAGAAACTGCATCAGCTGAAACGAACAGACCATTTAAACTTAAGTGGGTCTGTTGTCGTAGGGACAGTAGGCCACAGCTTTGAAGCTCGAGCTACTGGGACCAAACGGTAGAGCCCCCTTCACTTTTTTAAGTTGTGCGTAGATCAAAAGAAAGAATGTAGCTAATAGCAACTAAGATCCTAGGATTTTTGGCACGCCTAGTGGTCCTGGGTAGGGTCGGGATTGGTACTTCCAGAAAGACAAAACAGAATCAAAGGAAAGGAACTCATAACAGCAGCAGAAAACAAGGATAAGTGAGAGACATGAATGCCAAACCTGATCCAAAAGCCAAGGACAAGAGCAGGAAAATGAGGGAGAAGGCGGCTTTAGCCATCAGACAGGAGTGTCTCTACTTTGCTCTGTTAACGGTGATTACTGTTCAAGAACAAGAACGAAATCAATGTTGGTGGGCCTTTAATAAAGGCGAAGGGAAAAAACAAGACTGGCTGCCTCATCAACGGCTACTTAGCATTCTCAACCGTTGGGAGGGACTAAAAGGAGAGAGAGAGAGAGAGAGACTTTTTCTGTGAGAAAAGACAAGTGGACAAACAGAGGAGCAACCGTTGAAGCTCCGTAGTTCCAATGTCTCAACGGGAACAGTGGTTGAACCCACCCCAAGAAAAGTAGATGGAGATGGATGCTTGTGAGCTCTGACAAAAGTGCTCCACTGCAGTTTCCTTGTTTTACATGGTGTCCTCTGCCCCCAGTCTTCTCTAACGTTTGAATTAAACAGGTTTAGCTTTCAAGATTCCGGATATACTACTCTTTAAATACTGACTTGGAAGTTGTGTAGACCACCATAACAAACACGGGGTAATTTTTCCGACCCAAAAAAGAAAAAAGTGGTAACCTTTATCCTCATATTTATTAAGTGATAGAGTTCATTTGTTTTTCGGATAACTATTGAAAAAAAATGTGCATAGTGGCGTGGGTCTCATATGCTAAGGGACTTCTATGGTCCGGACCAATCCCCAATCATGACCGGTGATAATCATGTGCATTCGTTATATCTTTATATAAGTATTGGGACACACGAAAACTCAAAAGGTCTACTATCAACAAGAAGTGGAAAGCTAACAATCAACTACTGGAGTTCATGGCAAAAGTAAAACGTACTGTCTGAATTTTCTTGCAATTGAGAACAAATGACATTTGTGTTGCTCAAAAGTCTCAAACTGAGCATGCATGTCTGATATATGTACGTGGGTCTTGGGACTGAGACTTGGCCAGACGACACCGCAGAGGGGATGGAATAGCAAACTGAAGCTCCTCATGGTTAGCATTAGAATTGCTCCGGTGAGCAGCTGTTTTAAATTTTGAGTTTCTCTTGAAATGTCACCCTAGCGGTTAGTTTTTGACTTAATCCCTTTTTATCGGTTCACTTGATCCTAATGAGACATGTGGATGGCTTAGGCAAAATTGTCCAAAAAGTCTTAAATCTATTGTACAATAGTTAATGCACTCCAAAACATTTCAAATGTGTCAATTTAGTCCGAAACATTTGACAATTTGTCAATTTAATTTTAAACATTTCAACTATGCCAATTTAACCTAAATTTTTAATTAATTACAAATATAATCCTTTTGACTAATTTTAATTGAAAAATCACTAAAGTGACAATTGAATCAACGCTAGTCATCCTATGTATTGTTGGCACTAGAGTGAATAATTTTTAAAAAAATTTAAAATTTTCATTTGTTTTTCTTTTTTTCTTTCTTTTCATTTTTTTTGTACTAGCAAGGCCAACTACGACCTCTATTGGCCCTTGGGTCGGGACTATGAACCCCTCATTGGCCACAGGCACTGGCTCACAAGCCCTCACTCTAGCTGGCGAGGACGTCATGAGCCCTTGCAGGCTACAACAAAGGTGTCACAAACCCTGCCCACCCTTGCTATGGCTAGCAAGGGCTTGTGCAAGGGCCATGACGCCCTTGCCTCGCCAAATCTAGCAAGGGTGTTGTGAGCCCTCACCTAGGCCCTTGCTAGCATCTGGCAAGGGCTGCAACCCTCGCCTATGACTAGTGAGGGCTTTGTGGCCCTTAACCAGTGATCGGTGGCCATGTCAATTTATGTAAAAAGAGGAAAAGAAAAGAAAAAGTTAATGATTTAAAAAAATGGAAAATTTTGTTGAAAACTAAAAAAATTATCAACGTCCACATCAATCGCACGCCACATAGGACAACTGAAGACTAACTAGACACTAAGCGCGGACACGTGTCGAAGCATGTCGGACACGTTGACACGCTCGGACATGGTCGAACATGCGGTCAGCGCGTGTCGGAAAATCCGACACTTGGTCAAACACGTTTTGACACACATGTCCAGAAGATGGGGGGGAGGCGAGGACAAGGGAGCAGAGATGAGGCTGCGAGCAACATCGAGCCCGCAACGGTGAGAAACGGAAGAGGAGAGGAAGGCGGTCGTGCGGCGAGGAGGAGGAGAAGGATCAAGAGGAAGAGGAGAGGAAGAGGGTCGTGCAGAGAGGAGGAAGAGGAGAAGGATCAAGAGGAAGAGGAGAGGGAAGGGGTCCTGTAGCGAGCGGCGAGCGGCGAGGAGGAGGAGGAAAGGAGGGCTAGCTAGGATTTTTATGAGAAAACTCAAAATAAAAATAAAAATAAAAAGGGGATCTGGTTGTGACTTTTAATTTTTGGGGAGGGGAAGTGACAGCCTATGTGTCACTGTCAGGTGGTGGGGAGAGAAATAAAAGTGTAATAAATTTGGGAGGGGGGGGAAATGGACGAGGGAAAGAAGGGAGTGGGGTGTGGGGGTGAGGGGACTTTTTTCTTAAACGGAAAAATAAATAAATGAAATTAAAAATATTGAATTTTGAATAATGATAAATTTTGATCATTTTAGAAGATCATGAATTTATTTAAATAAATTGATTTTAATCTCTTATTAATCATTAGTTTCATCAATAACTTTTGTTAAAGTTAAAAATATTTTTCCAAATATGGATACACATTAACTATGAATATATTTTTCAAATTTTCAATGAATTGATTTATTAATATTATTAGTGTAAATTCATTGTAGGCTCTTTTTTAATTAATTATTTATTTATGAATTTGAATCAAATTAATTAAAAATATAAATATTCATCTAATATATAACGTGTCCCAACGTGTTGGAATTCTCATTTTTGAGAATGACGTGTCGACATGTCGTGTCGTATCGCATGTCCGCGTCGCATGTTGGTGCTATTTAGCTGCTATATTAGTAATTTCTGATCAAAATTAGCTAAAAAGACTACATTGATAATTCGCGAAAATGTTTAGGACTAAGTTGGTAAAACTTTAAAAAATAATTTAAAATTTTAAGATTGACTTGGCCAATTTAGTCAAAAGGTTACGGACTAAATTGGCCACCGCATCATAGGTTTATGACTTTTTGGTTAACTTTCCCTAATGGCTTATATTCTCATGGAATTCTTCCGCATTTTCTTATTAAAACTATAGGTATTTGTTTAATATCATTTTCACTAACAATGATTGTCTTGTCTATATGCTAGTTACTTATGTTTGTAATAATTTTTGTTCTCCGTTATATCTTTCATAAGCTATATCGTTAAAGAAATGGCAATTCGCTAGAATTTAAAAAAAAAAAATACATTTGTCTCTTTATAACATTAATAACTTGTCTCAATTCAAAATAATATCAAAACTGCTTATTAGACATAACAAAATTTTGATTATTAAAAGACGAACAAAAATTTTAAATATGTGAATAGCTCTTATGTAATGAAATAAGAGGGTTCTCTGTCAATGGCAATGATGTGCGGCGTAAGCTGAATTTGTAATTCCATTGCTCCTAAAGGAGCCAATTCGAGATCTCTTATTGAGCCTTTCTTGTTCCTCAATCTTTTGACAAAGGTCAAGGTTTCCTGCCTTTTTTTTTTGTCGAATATGTATTTAATGGGAGAATTACCAAAAAAATCTTAAATCTATTGTAATCGTGTTAATTTAGTTTTAAATTATTTTTTGTCAATACAGTCCTAAACCTTTAATATTTGCAATTTAGTCCACCCAGCCAATTTTGCCCAACCAGCACTAACATGAACAATTTTTAATGATATTTTATTATATATTAATTTTTTATTACATTTTTTCTTTTCTTCTGCCTTTTTTTTTTCTTTTTTTCTTTTTTTTCCCTCTTTCCACCTTCTTCCTCTAGCCAAATGCTACCAACAACTGGCTAATAGCAAGACTCCCCATGTCGGCCACTAGCCGGCACAGGCCTCTCAAATTTAGCGAGTCTCAACCTCGCCTAGTCACGACGAGTTGAGCCCCAGCCATGGCTAGGCCCCACCAAATCTCGTGAAGCTTAGCTTCACCTTGCCAAATCTACAAGGTCGCCTCGCTAGTGACCAATGGGGGCCAACCTTGCCATGGCTAGGTGACATCAAACCTCATCATGGCTAGGTGAGGCTTGTCCTCACCATTGGCTAGCAAGGTCAGCCTCTCCCTCGCCTCTAGGCGGTCGCCACCAGCAACCAACTGGAGGAAGAAAGAAGGAAGAGGGGGAAAAAGAGAAAGAGAAAATAAATAAAAATAAGCAAAAAATAAAAATATATATTATTATTAAAAATTATCTACATTGACGCTAGTTGGACGATCAGTGTCCATGTTAGCACTGACCAGCTAAAATTGGTTGGATTAATTGAATTAGCATAAGTATAAAATGTTTATGATTGAATTGATACAATTGCAATAGATTTATGATACTTTTCTTTTCTTTTCTTTTCTTTTTTTTGTAATTCTCCTTATATCTAATTGTTGCAATTACTATATCTGTGTACTCCTTTGTAATATTGTGAAGCTATCCTACAGTCAATACATTCATTTTCATATGAATATCTTGTAAGAACCAACGCAGGAAACATCTCAACAATCATTTAATCTTGCTTGCTCAATCGAAGTATCTAAGGTGAACAATAGAACTTAAGAGTATTCAAATCATTCAGTTGTTGTCGAAATTGGTGGATTAGAATATCTTGCTATTTTCAGCGGGAATTCGAGTTGAATTTTGTTAGCCTATGACAATATGATTGAATGTTATGCCTTTTAGTTATGTATTAGTATTTGCGGCTTAAGGACACGAGCAAGGATGGCCAAGAGGTCCAACTTGTGCGTAGCAGAATATAGACAATTTAAGTCCATAAAATTTTCTAGAAACTTATGCAAGAAAGGAAGCCTCAACTCAATCTTACATTTCATTGATGGCAAAGGATGATACCATTTGAGTTTTGGTCAAATCATCCTAGAGTAGAGACAATTTTAGTCCATGAAATCTTCTAGAAACGTATGCAAGAAAGGAAGCCTCAACTCAATCTTACATTTCATTGATGGAAAAGGATGATACCATTTGAGTATTAGTCAAATCATCCTAGAGTAGAGACAATTTTAGTGAAATCTTCTAGAAACTTGCGCAAGAAAGGAAGCCTCAACTCAATTGTACATTTCATTGATGACCAAGGATGATAAAATTTTAGCTTCGGTCGGTCAAACCATCCTAGATCAAATTGCCCAAACTAGGTCCTTTTTTTTTTTTGGTCGAGAACAAGACCTTGTTTGTTAGGAACGAATCGATCGACAATGAAATCATTATTTGGGATGTGAATTCATTTCCTTTGTTTGTTTCTAGCAAAAGATGTGGAACGCTTGTCCCTCCATCAGACCAGGGGAATAGTCATTCCATGGCCCCCCTATGGAATGGCCAATCCATGCCTTGGTAAAAAAAATTTAAAAAAAAAAAAAATTATTTTACACAATTATTTCCAAGGCGCCTTTATTTCTTTCCTCACTCATTACACGTTTTATAAACATATTAGACATTTCAAAACACTTATTTTCCATTTTAAAATTTTCCATAGCACAAGAAAAGAAATGGTCATATTCTTTCCAACTCAATTCTTTCGTACATAAACAAAAATTGTAATGCAAATTCCATTCCATTCCTCCTTTTCTTCCATGATCCTCTCGTTTTACGCCACTAATTCTAGGACGTGGGCGTTTGCTTAAAGAAGAGAAGGGAAATTTGTACTTTCGAATTTTGATGTTCCATATTTCCCAAGTGAAATTTAACTATGAAGTTAGGGTCCTGTGGATGGACAAGTGTGCCCCACTCAAAGGCAAGGTCTGTTTGGTCAAAGTTCTATTTTGAGAGAATAATTTCTTTTTAGAAAATAATTTTTTCTATTTCTATTCCTCGGACCAATTTCTTAATAAAAAATGTATTTAGTAACTACACAAAATTTATATTCTCGAAATGCAAAAAGAATAGAAATATGTTCGATACGATCCACAAAATCTCTATTTCTTTTAATTTTTTAAGATTTTTTCTTTTTTTCTTTTCTTATTCTTCATTGCTATCACCCCAACCGCCAATAGTGGGCCAACGATCATTGCGATCGGCTAGGGGGCAGCGATTGGCGGGCGAGGTCGATGGCCATCGATCAACTGGCGGGTGGAGGCAATGATCGGTCGGCCATCGGTCGACTATCAACGGCCGGTGGTCGTCGGTTGACAGGCGGAATGGCAATGGCAAAAAGGGGTAGTAGCGAGGGCCGAGGGCCGAGGGGCACCAAGGAAGAAGAAAAGAGAAAAAGAAAAGATGGAATAACTTATTTCTAAAAATTGTTTTCAGAATAATAAGTTACTTTTTTTTATTTCTTATTTCTGTTCCAAATATATTCCTCAGCCACTTTTCCATTCCATAGAATAATAAATAAATAAATAATTAGTTGACATTATCAAACAGATTTTTATTCTTTTTTCTATTCCACGGAACAAAATAACAAAAAAATCAAGAAACATAAACGTTTCCAAATAGAGCCTAAGTGTCATTAACATATAAGTAGTTGCCAAACCACTTTTAAGGAAGTGTCATTAATTACGCCTGCCTTCTTTTGCTATTGTGTCATTCATTATGATGCCACGTAATCTTTTTCTTCTTTTAACTTTCTTGCATAGATGACACATGACGTATATGATCACGTTTTGAGGGCACATTTGTCATGGTACAGAAGCTTATCTTTTATTCTGGGTATCGTTATCTTTTTCCTTTCACATTTTGTTATGGTAAAGAAGCTTCTTTTAACTTTGGGTATCTTATTTTTTTCCTTCGATTCTTTACCATTTGGGGTCATGGAGAAGGAGCTGCTTGGCTAACCTTTTGTTTTCTTACCATCTTGGGTCATGTTCGGTGAGAAGCTTAGCTTCTTGGCCAGGACACGCATGGCTATGGGTATATAAATAAGACACCTCATTCTCATTATCAGACCATCAACACATTGAAGTCTCCCTCTCTCATACACACACATACAGGCGATAAGATACTCCCAGAAAGGAGAAAGGATGGAGGTAACGATCCAGTCAATTGCGCTAGCGATGGTCCTGGCCATCCTGACGACATTGACGTGGAGGGTGGTGAACTGGACGTGGCTGAGGCCAAAGAGTCTCGAGGGGTTCCTGAGACAGCAAGGCCTCTCCGGCAAACCCTACACCTTCCTGTTCGGAGACCTCAAGGAGGATTCGCGGCTGCTCAGGATAGCCAACTCCAAGCCCATTGCCATCTCAGACGACATCAAGCCTCGTCTCTTGCCTTTCGTGCATCAATCCTTCCAAACCTATGGCATGCACATCTTCATAGTATCTGCATGTGGCACTTACATCTTCTTACCCGTTTAACACTCACTTGTTTAGGTCCTTCGGTCGACGCCATTATACTTGATGAGTTTCATTTGACATAACTGTCTTTCTTATTGGAAATTTATGCATTTTGGCGACGTAAAATGGTTATACATCACCATAGTCATTTCACAGTTGGATTTTTGCTCAGCCATTTAAAAAAAGATACTTGTGTGCACGTCGATGGATGATTGATATGTACAGGCACTCGACTATGAGATGGTCGTTTCCCATTTGGCGCCAGAAAAAACTTGTCAGTTATCATTTCGACCATCTTTTCCCCTCAAGATATTAATTAAATCAGGCAATCACATGCATTCCTAAAGAGCAGCTGAGAGTATAATTCAAGTAGAACTTTTGGCAGTGTGGATCTTATTTTGCTGAGTGCATTGCAGGCAAAGACTCGTTCATGTGGATAGGCCCAACACCGAGAGTGAACTTAACGAACCCCGAGCAACTAAAGGAGATCTTCTCCAAGATGTACGACTATCACAAGCCAACCCGCAGTCCCTGTCGAAGTTGCTCTTGGGTGGACTCCCTTTCCACGAGGGCGAGAAATGGGCTCGGCACAGGAAGATTATCAATCCAGCATTCCACATGGAGAAGTTGAAGGTACGTGAAACTATACTGTGGTCAAATGAATTGAACCACGCACATCGATGCGCCAGGATTTTTCTTTTAGTTCCTTCTTTGCATTGGTCTGTTGTTCTTGCAGCTTATGTTGCCTGCCTTTTGTTCGAGTTGCACTGAGATGGTCCATAGATGGGAGAAATTGGTATCAGAGGAGAGATCGTGTGAGGTCGACGTTTGGGTCGACCTGCAAAATTTGACCCGTGATGTGATCTCTCGGACAGCATTTGGTAGTAGATATGAAGAAGGCAAAAGGATCTTTGAACTTCAGGAGGAACTAGGCGTGCTCACGATCAAAGCCCTTCGATCAGTCTACATCCCCGGCTGGAGGTAAATCTCTCATCATCAATAAGATACTAAATGAGCTTCTGGCATACAATCATGACGTTACAAAAAATTCAAATATTTGATTCAATATTTCTCAGGTTTTTGCCAACTAAGATGAACAGGAGGATGAAGAACATCGGTAAAGAAGTGCAGGCTCTGCTCACGGATATCATCCGCAGAAGAGAGAAAGCAATAAGGGGAGGGGAAGCTACTGGCGATGATCTGCTGGGGCTGTTGCTGGAGTCAAACATGAAGGATAATGTCAGGATGAGCCTTCACGATGTGATTGAGGAGTGCAACCTTTTCTACGTCGCTGGACAAGAGACCACTTCAGCTTTGCTAGTATGGACCATGGTCTTGTTGAGCGTGCATCCAGATTGGCAAGCCCAAGCTAGGGAGGAGATCCTCCAAACCTTTGGAAGCAGAAAACCTGACTTTGGCGGGTTAAGCCACCTCAAGATTGTAAGTTTAACAAGAGCCTCTGACCTTTTTTACTGCATGTAAATTAAAATATTATCCATTCTCTTTGTGGAAATTGATGTTAGATGCAGAGGACCTTCCCTTGATTTCATTGTAGCAATCTTTCTCGGGGTTCATAATCATGTAGATGCTCTTACATACACTTCTCTACCATATGACAACTTCTCTGGATATGTCATGGTCAGGTCACGATGATCTTGAATGAGGTACTGAGGCTATATCCTCCCGTGACCATCATGGCACGAAATGTTCACAAGGAAACAAAACTGGGGAAGCTGACCTTACCCTCGGGAGTCCAGCTCTCAGTGCCAGTTCTCCTTATCCACCATGATAAAGAACTGTGGGGCGAGGATGCCGAGGAGTTCAAGCCAGAGAGGTTTGCCGATGGAGTGTCCAAGGCCACCAAGAACCAAGTCTCCTTTTTACCATTTGGATGGGGCCCTCGTATATGCGTCGGCCAGAACTTTGCGATGATAGAGGCAAAGATGTCGCTCGCCATGATACTTCAACGATTCACATTTGAACTCTCTCCATCTTATGTGCATGCCCCTTGCATCGCCCTCACCCTCCAGCCGCAGTATGGTGCTCAGGTCATTTTGCACAAGGCAAACTAAAATTCACAGGTCAAGGTCACATGCAATGTAGACAAAAGCATGCATTGAAATAAATGAAATGATACACCAAAAGGGAATTGACGTATCAATTGAACAAAGTGATGAAAAGCATTTTGGCCTCGTCAAGCTGGATTTCTTTTACATCAATTTCTAATCTAAACCAACTAAAGACTTCAGGACATCCAATCAAACAACAGGACAAAGAAATTTCAACTATAAAACGGGTCTTTTATGGTACAAAAGAAATAACAATTGCATCACATCCAAATTGACAGCAAAAATGAAGGATCCCGGGAAAGGAATGATGAAAGTAATTTGAAGATGAAATGCTCACAATCACACAAAGAAGAAAAGAAGATCGATAAGCTTGTAAATTTATTTCTCCTTAAGAAAAAACAATTACAAAACTCCCAAATTTATATGACATTTGCTCTTTCTAATAAATATAGCATTCCAAATAAGATCTAAAAACTAACAAAACAATCACCATATCTCACTTTATCTCTAAAAATAATCATAACATCTAGAAATATGAACAAACTCGTTAAAGATAATGACAAACAGACTCATTAAAAATAACTCTACAATTATGACTCTTCTTTAATGCAACAATTATCGACATTGGTTTAATTTCTAACAAGGCATACTCCTCTACCATGTCATTAATATCATTACACTGATCAAAGACAATCTAAAGTCCAAGAATACATCTCAGACTGATCTCAAGAATATGACAGTCACTCTCTACTACAACATTCCTTCTGCGAAAATCTAGTCATCCTACCAGTGCGAACACGATTCCTCTGAGCTATGCTATGCTTTGATGCGATTGCTGCAGCCTGCAGAACAGTATAGAACCATGAGCAAATCAGCTGTCGTTGAAAGTAGGAAACGCGAATACTGCTAAAAAATATTTATATTTGAGGATATGCTAAAAAATAAATGGAGAAAAGACTTCATTTCTTACTCAGATCAGATACAACAACAAGGCCTGAGTTTCAGAAATCGCAGTTCCAGTGGTTCCTTTCATGTCATTGAATTTGATTGTAGAGTTTCACGGCGACGGAGGCATGGTTCATGAGATTATCGGGGTAAAAGCAGGGGCTTCCCTTTTGGAGGATCTTGCGGTCTGCCTGAGAGCAGGCATAATTAATGTTGGCCAGTAAAGTTGCGTGGTCTGATGATGGCTTGGCCACACACCACGCTTTCTGCAATTTCAACGTACCCTATTTATCTTAGACTTCGTTGCCTTCTCCTCAAAATCAGTTTAACAATCATCCTTCTTTTCTCCTTTTGAAATTTTCATCTCTAACGCTAGTTGGCTTTATTGAGTACTAGAAATGAAGTGGATTACCTGCCCATTGACAACTGATACAGGTCCCCCTGAGAGTTGAACAACCAACTAGTGTGGGAATATAAGTCATATGGCAAAAGAAATCTGCCAGCTCATGTTTAAAATTAGCTTAATTCAGTGGCAAGTTCATTTTAGTCTCACAAAAGAAAGCTCCACTGGAAACTAAGAAATATGTGTTATGAAATTAAACGTCGATTCCAGAAAAATAACGATCGCAAACAATTCACCGAGCAGAATACAATAATAAAATAACAGAATTAGAAGAACACGCCAGAAAATTTGTTATCAAAGTTCACTCAAACCTGGCTACGTCTTTTCGTAGAGACACTTTGCAAATCCACTAAACTTCGAGAAAAGTTTGAATACAACTATGATCTTTTCTCAAAATCATGACACAAAGAGATTGGAAACCCCCGTAAAGAAAAAACTCATTTTTTTCTTTTCTCTTTTTATTGCCTCCTATTTTCTTTTTCAACGTCTTGATGGCTAGGCTCTTGACATCATTAAAATAAAAATACCACTTTTAACCTAAAAGCAAATATGATGAAAAAGACAAAAAAAAAAGCCCCTAAAAATATTTGGTTTCATCTATAATAATATGTAAGTATTAATTTAAGTAGTACTAGGCACTAATTCCCTTGCATTACCTGTGCAGATGAGATTGGAGATGCAAAATGTGTCAGTTGAATTACATTAAGGAAACTTGATGAGCAGACCATTTTTTTTTTTGTCAGTCCTACTTTATTCCTACACTACACTCATTCTCAGACTTTTGCCCTACCTCTTGTAGGGACGTAGGAGTCGAAACCCACTCCTGAAACTTACGCGTCCCCATCTCATCCCCTTGAAAATGTGGGGATTTAATATTTGTTGGTTTGTTGTTGTAGAGAGAGTGAGCACAGCTTTGGAGCTCGAGATATTCATGCTAAGCAGTAACGCTTTGCCCTATCAATGACGATTGCTGTTGCAGAACAAGAACAAGATTGAGGTTGATGGGCCTTTATTTAAGGTGAAGTGAAAAGGACTGGCTTAGAAAACAAAAGCAAACTCTCATGGTGCGGAGCGCAGCTCCATTAAGAGAGGGGAGGTTGTCTCGGCTACTTTATCTGTCCCGACAATTAGGAACACGAGAGAGATGACTTTTTTGTGGGCAAAGAGAGGACGAACGGAGTAGGTTCCTCCTACTTAGGTTGAATTGATACCTTCTCTCCACATGAACACCAGTGGTTAAAGCCACCCCGAGAAAGAGTAGATGGAGATGGATGCTTCCGAGCTTTGGCGGAAGTGCTCCCTCGCTGCTGTTTTCGTTGTCTTACGTTGTGACATTTGCCCCCCCCCATTCTCGTGCAACGTTCGAATGAAACAGGTTTAGTTTTTAAGGTTCCTAATGTTATGCCCTTTTTTACCTCTGACTCGGAACGTGTGTAACCTACCATAGAAGCAAGTGGTAATCTCATCCTAATTTAATGTGTCTTTTATACAAATATTTTCATGTTGTGACAGACCTGGATGGCAAGATGGGGTGACCGAAGCTCGATGCTGGGTCTCTCCACACTCTTCGAGCTTGACCCATGATGGAAATCGATCACAAATTTGGATTCTACTGATTAAGACTGACTTAAAATTCACTATGAATCCATGATGTTCAAATTTGACCGATCAATAAATGAAAAGGAGGTTACTTTGCACCATGTTAATTGGCTTTCACCTTGCCAAAACCAAACACCGATTGGTCTCTCAAGTGAAGGATTGAGTGGGAACAGCAATTAAGCAACCGGCATACCCAACTCGCCAACTAAACTCCAAAAATGCCATGTTCTAACCATAGAAAAAATCAAATGCTCGTCAAACGAAGAAAATTTGGCCAGCCGATCGGCAAGTCCAAACCCTTATTTAAAATTAATAGATCTCTATTTGAGAGTGATTTTACCAATTCCTCGTTTAAAAGAATATGTATTATCTTTTAAAATAATAACTTCATATCAAGCTCTTATTTAAAACTTTTTAAACAATTTTTACAAACGTTAACAACCGATAAATTATCAATTTTTGTGGAAATAAACATTAGGATGTGAAATGTTCTCAGGGCACAGAGGGTTAGAAATTCAATTGCGCCCAAATTATGGAGAACTGCACATCGTGAAGGGAAATATACATAGAGAAACCAGATATACAAACCAAGCAAATTGGACTTTGACTCAAAGCGGCGGCTGCAACTGGTTTGTAGCTTTCGGAAAATCCGAGAAACCCGGTTCTGCGTTTGTGGGTGGGTGAGAGAAAGAGAGAGATGCCGAAGAGGACGACGCACACGTACTCGAGCGAAGACGCGGCTCCCGACGGTCCCGACTCCGATCTCTTTGTTTACTACTGCAAGCACTGCGGCTCTCACGTCCTCATCACTGGTTCTCTCTCTGTCTTTTGTGCTTGATTTGGTTATTGCCTGTGCTTTGGATCTCTCGTGGAACTGAATTACATTCGTTGGGAAGATACCCAGTTGCAGAAAACGCCCAAGAGGAAGACCGACAGGGCATGTGTGCTGGACAAGAACAAGCATCTTGCTCGATTGAATGTCCAAGAGGCTGGCAAAATTCTCTTGAAACGGTGAAGAACCCCCTAATCTACGCTTTTCCCTTACGACCCTCTTGGGCATATTGGTGGAAAAACGAGAAACCATGTTCGATACGGATGATAAGCTGTCGTCTAGGGGAAATATTGAAGTAAATGGTGTTCAAGGGCTTATTTTTTTCACCGCATCTTTTCTTCCAAATAGCGTGTTCTGAATATGTTCTGTAGTGCTAGATGATTATGCCAATCTTTGTCAAGCTTTTTGGCCCTTTGTATGAATTCTCTGTCTCTCTCTCACGAAGCGGAAGGAAATAGATAATAGAGCCGGATGACTATGTTTTCTTATAATAAGCTACTTGTGAAGTTCAGTTGGTCATGCCTGGAATGAGGCATGAGTAATAAATTCCAAGTTTTGAGCAAGCGGTGTGTTGTTGCCGCTGAGTGCATGGTTTTCTGAATTTTTTATCTTAATCCAGGGGTGAGGGTAAGCTAGAGAAGCAATTTCGCATGAACTGTATAGGTTGCAGCCTGTTCGTCTGCTACCGAGCTGAGGAAGATCTGGAAACTGCTTCGTTCATTTATATCATAGATGGGGCATTGAGTACTGTTGCTGCAGAAACAAATCCCCAGGTACCATTGAACTTCAATAGCGATATCCTATGTTGTACTTCTGGCTGGCTCTGATTTGTAATGCTTTATTGTTAGATTGTGGATTTCCCATGCAAATAGGAAACTTTGGATTTAAAAGCTAGAGTCTGGCAGTCACATTGATTGTTTCTTTCACTTTCTTGAGCATCTTTCATTGTGATGCCTAAACAAGTGTCGTTGTCAAAGATTCCTTACTTTGTCTTGGTTGCTGTTATAGGATGCTCCTGTTCCTCCCTGCATATCACGGTTAGAGGGAGGACTCGTTCAAGTGGCTATAGAAGTGGAAGCTGCAGCACAACGCTCTGCAATCACAAGTAATTTAACTGTACAAACTGCGTTTTATAAGTGAATCGATGTCCACACTTTGAGAATGTTTTAATTTCCTATTCAACTGCTCAAAATGTCACTCAGTACTGGGACATAGCTACTTTTGAACATTACATGTGAATTGTGGGTGGCCTATCTCAAAACTTGCTTGAATTTAATCTGCAATTTGCACCTTTGAGTCACGATATTATGACTCTGTTATCCGTGCTGGTTTCTTGGGTTCCATGTAATTCTTATCAATCTTGATCTTATTGTGCTCCTTCAATTGGTGCTGGAGAACTTTATTTTATTAGTTTTGCAATGAAACATCTAACCTCTTCAGCAATTTTTTTCTTCACTTGTAATTCAGGAGTGAATGCTGATGATGTTCGTGTAACAATAGCTGCACCTGCAGCCCGGGGAGAAGCTAATAATGAACTCTTGGAGTTCATGGCAAAAGTAGCACTTTAATATTCCAGTTCTTGCAATTGAGAAAACACCATTTGTCTTGCTTAAAAGTCTCAAACTAAGCATGCATGTCTGATTTGTGTACGTAGGTGTTGGGTCTGAGACTTAGCCAGATGACTCTACAGAGGGGATGGAATAACAAATCAAAGCTCCTTGTGGTTAGTATAGATTCGTTTGCCAATATTTGGGGATGTGTTGGAGTATGTTGATGCATGTTTTCTGAATAAATCTATGGAGCATTAAGAAGTCCATCTGATTGTGTTGTTAAAGTTGGGAGTCAGTCAAGGATCGTATTAGTATTATTACTGGGAGCACCTGTTTCATTTTTGAGTTTTCCTTGCAATGTCACCCTAATGTTAGTTTTAACTTGATCCCTTTTTTATTGGTTCACGTGAATCTAAAGAGACATGTGGGTGGCTTATGTTCTCATGGGAATTCTCCAGCATGTTCAATGAATTCACTTGCAGATTTGTTCCATGCCATGTGTTGTAAGATGAACATCTCCAGTGGTCTTTACTAGTAACTGTTTCTTAAGGATGTCGACAAGAGATTGCCTTCTGTATTGTCAAGTGATCTGAGTTAACTTATTCAAGAACGAAGTAGAAAAGTCTTGTTTGGATTAAGCTTTGGATCGTGCCTACTTGCTCCTCTAATTTGAATTTGAAGAATATATTGCACTTTGCCTTTCTTGGTTCTGCTTCTGCAATTGATTGTTGCTTGATCTGCTTATGATGATGCTCCTCCAGGTTGAAGACTTGTCAGCGAGACAGGTGTACGAGAAGCTACTTGAAGCTGTGCAACCTTGAAGTTGTTTCATTGAGGCATTTTTAGATCTCCCAACATTTTTGTACTCAATTGCAGTTATTCGTGCAATTTTTAATCTAACCCTCTTGTAAAAGTTTTTCACTCTGGATGACCATAGGACACAAAGGGATGGTTCATGAGATTATCAGGGTAAAAGCAGGAACATCCTTTTGAGGCATCTCATAGTCCATTTGAAAGTATCCATAGTTTATGTGAGCTGACAGAGTTGCTTTGTCTGGTGATGGCTTGACATGTTGGCTTTGTGAATACCACAAGGTGAATTGGATTAACAGTCCATTTATGGCCTTCACGGTTACCCCTGTTCATTGGACAACAGATAAGAGCATCATTCACTGAACTTACGGGGTATCTGTTCGTACTAGCATAAGGATTCTATGAAAAAAGCATAGGATAATCCCCTGCAGTAGAAGAAATCTGCTGAGTTAAGTTTAAGATTAGCTTAGGTCCAAACTTTTATTTTCGTTTTCATCTGCAGACGGCAAAATAATTTAACTTGTTTTGGTTTAGCTAAACATTTTTTTACTAGAAACATTGTTTGATTATCGCCAATCATAAATGTTTAATTAATATTATTTTTTGCTGACAATGTTTGTGATTTCATTTTCTGTTCATTCACATATGCTGTTCTGGCCAGTGACCAGTAAAGGTGGCATTTTATTAGCCTCCTTCTTCAGATGCAACTTTATTAGTGTACGAGATCTGGCTTCAACTACCTGGCTTCCGCTTCATTTGTGTGAGTTTTGGAATGCCTTGCCTTTAAATTTCTGCATTGAGGCAAAGAAGCTTCTGTCAAAGAGCTTTTACTGAAAGTAAATACAGCGTGAAATTTTAACACAAATACGATATGAAAAAGAATAGATGAGTACTCTCCAGCTACCATCAGGCGCAGGGTAGCACAACCTCGCCGAGGCAGCTCCAACGTTGGGCTGCCTTGGATCCTTGGTGTGGTTGAAGGTTTACCTCACCATAGAAGAGATATTGCTTCCTGTAAGGGCCTCCTGTGCTTGACCTCATCCTGTGGCATGGGCTATCAGGATTTTTTTTTTCTTATTTAAACGTATCGGGGTACCCGCATGTCTCGCGCTCCTAATTGATACGGTATATTTTTTTTACCTAGTGCCCAACGGTACCCTCATAGTGTTTTACATCTCTAGGGATTCCCAAGGTCTAGACAAACCTGAGATGAAGCCTTTTAACATCATGCTTAGGATAGTGTTAAAAGAGTTTTTTTTAAAAGTAAATACTATTTAAATGCATGAAATTTTAATGCAAATACAATATGAAAAAGAATAGACAGAGTACTCTCTACCCACCACCTGGTGTAGGGTATCACAACCTCGGCGAGGCAACTCCAAGGTTGGGCAAACCTTAACAAGACCCATCGAGAGTCATTCAACTACAGGCAAAGATCTACCTTGCATGACCTCGCTCGTTTCTTATACCATCTGACAATAAATCACCTTAATGGTCCGTCATTAGTATGCTATTGTGCGATTAATGCTTATGTATTTAGCATAATTGAAAAGTAGGTGCACTTCTGTTCAATGAGCTCTCGTAGCAGCTGAAATTTAATAAGGGGCAGATACGCATTATGCAAGCCACACCCGATCCTGAAGTGATTTAAAGGAGTTAAAGTACACGCGGCGTGATCTGGATCGCTGTTGCAATTTTTTTTTTATTTTTTTTTGGTGAGGATCTGTTCCAAAATTTAATCGCAGAGGAGACAAGAAAACAGTTGCGGAACGAAGAGTGAATGAACCGAAATTTCAGACAAGAAGAGTCGCTTCGCTTCCATTCTTAAACGAAATTTGCTGAAACCCACTTCGGATTTCGCAATTCCATCACGACATAACTGAACAATGCAAGGTGTCGGAGCCCTTTCATCACCAACGTGCGTTTCGCCATCCCTTCCTTCCAGCAGCTGGAATCATCTCAATCCCTGCAACATCTTCCTCGGAAGAAGAAATTCAGTTCCAACTCCGAACCAGAATCAGTCTCCGACGAAACGCCATCAATCTCTCTCTCTGTCTTTGCGCCGACAGTATACCAGTTTCACTGCAAAAGCTGCTGCTGCTTCGTCATCTTCGGGTACATTCTCGGGGGCCTTCTTTCTTTTTCCTGCTGTTTCTCTGCTTCATTTGATATGGGTTTTATGAATTGTATCTACATTGACGCCTTGCTTGTTTGTTACTTCTGACCCATCACGTTAGTCCATGTAAATTTGGATGAATTTCTTTATTTTCTTCTGAAAATTGCAGTTTTTGTCAGGATTAAAGTGTTCTGATTTTCGGAAATGAAAAGAGCCCCTTTCAGATGTAGTGCTGTCTTATTTCGGTTGCCTTGTTTTTCTGTTTTTTATTGAGCATGCAGTAGGGAGTGAGTCATATGCGGAAGAACCGGCGACCAGGGTGAAGTTCCAGACGCCTTTGACACTACCGGGGTGTTCGACATCTCTAACTTTGGTTGGAACAGGTGAATTCCTCGCTGCATTGGCCATTGATGACCAGTCACTTCATATCTTTCGCACACGCAATGAGATCTAGTACAGAAAGTTGTTCTCAAGAAAAACTGAATCTACATTTTTCTTAATAAGGAGAGCGAAAATCTTGTGCAGAATATCTTCTATTTGATATTATCAATGAGATGCAACAGAAATACTGCACAATGTGGACTTCGACCCACATCTGCAATGAAGTCAGTATGTTGCAAATATGGGATATCTTTCAATACTAACTTTCAGAAGGAACCTACTCAATAATGTATCACGCGATGGTTGTTGGAGATATCTTAAACAGCTATTCTCTCCCAAAAAATCATCCCTTGCAATTCAAATTTTTTGAGGTTACCTTTTTTTTCTTTCCATAATTTGAGTCATTATCATGGTTCTTGTTTGAAAGAATCTCAAAGTCCCTTTTCTACTGAATACATGATGTTACGTCCTTCATTTCCTCTGACCTTACCTACTCAAGAATGGTTTATTTGGGTCGTATGCTTGGTAACTTAATGCTACAATTGCAGGATACAGGGAAAAAGTTTTTGCAATAATCGGCGTTAAGGTCTATGCTGCAGGACTCTACATAAACCCATCAATCTTTTCTAAACTGGATGCTTGGAAAGGGAAATCAGCTGCTGACATTCAGGAGAACAGATCATTGTTTAACTCAATTTTTCAAGGTAACACTAGAATTTGCAGCTCCCATTAATGTTTTTGTTGTAGTCCACACTGAGTATTCATGTGCTGACTGATAATGAGAAAAGAGGGTAGTTTGTGTAGTTGCTAACACGGATTGGTGCAGCTCCGCTGGAGAAGTCATTACAGATTGTTCTGGTCAGAGATGTCGATGGAAAAACTTTCTGGGATGCCTTGGATGATGCCATCTCTCCAAGAATCAAGTCACTCACTCCTGTTGACCAATCTGCTCTATCCACGTTCCGCAGCATCTTCCAAGGACGCCCTCTTAAGAAAGGAACCTCCATATTTTTGACTTGGTTGGACTCATCAAAGATGCTAGTGAGTGTAAAACATGCAACCATCTATGGTATTGTCAATCTTTTTCTTTTGCACAAATGCACACTATACCCTACAGAGGCTACTTTATATACTTTCTTGTTCTTCTGGTTTTGTTCCTGCATGCTAATGCATAAGGGCTATCTAGCACTCTTTTTTACCTTTCCACATGACAATTCAGACAACTGGGATTTTATGTCAGGTTTCTGTTTCATCTGACGGGCTGCCATCTGGAACGGACGCTACGATTGAGTCACAGAACGTCACCTTTGCACTGTTTGATGTGTTTTTGGGGGATGCATCAGTTTCTCCTTCCTTAAAAGCTTCTGTTGCTAATGGTTTGGCGACAATTCTTAAGTAGTATCCATGAGTTAGTCAAGTTTCTAGAAGAGCTTATTCATCAGGTCTGGCATACGGTTTCTTTCTTCTGTTTCAATTTCATTAATCATGTAATCAGATGAATTGCTTTCACCGAGATTAAGACAGAAAGCCCATTGGTGGACAAGTTGAGTTGTCCTTGAAACATTTAAGAAAGCGACCACCCTTCAGTGCTTATTCATTTGTTCACTATTTACTTGTTCGATTCAGTTTGTGCAATTCTGAAATGTGCATGCTCCAGTCATTTGGAGTTCTGTCGTAAAAATGATCTGGTCTATCCCGTGTTCTTGACATTCTCACCAGAGCTGAACAGGTGGTTCAGAGTTAGGAAAGTAGATTATTCTGCCGAGCTACAATCAAAAGTTGAGAATTGCTATATTCCTAGATTGCTTGCAAAAATTTTGTATATTAAGTGATGTGGCATAATCTGAATGGATGTTACAGAGAAGTGGGTTAAAAGCACTGATGGTAGATTAATTCAAATGTCCAATCTATCATGGCGTATCATTTGGTATATACCAAATTTTGTAAATATAGTATACCTAGTATTATCCTCTGGCCACAATTAGTGGAACGGCCTTGTACTTCTTTCTTCCCACACTGCTACAGAATTTGATGTTGGAAAGCTCTTTCCTGGTTAATGACAGGAATGTTGTTACATTTGAGCCGATCTTTGGGACCAAACAGAAAAGATGACAGCTTCTCTGAGAATACATCAGTAATGGGGGCTAAAGATCTTAAACAATGTTCTCTGATTTTATTTGCTCGAGCATCTTGACAACTTCAGCCATTGTAGGCCTTTTAGCCGGTTCAAGCTCTAGGCACATCAATGCGATAGCAAATGCACTGTTAATCTCGTCAACTGGACAATCTTCCAATCTGCGGTCAAGCACATATTCCTCCCTCTTCTCTTTTACTACCGACTTCACCTGTTTGCGACCAGACAAGAATGAGCGCCTGAATGGTGGATAGTTGACGATAATCTTAAATATCAGATAGAAATCATTCGGTTTTGTTTATACTTTCTACCAGAGGATACCCCTGTGTCGTATCGAAGGCTTCTTGGTTTGATCTTTATCATGAGCTTTATTAGACAAATCAATGTAAATTTAATTGGTCAAAATCTTAGTTTAGCTCAAGAATTACCCATGTCACAAGCTTGGTGCCCTCCTCCACGAACGTTTCATCTGTCGGCTTTTTCCCAGTCAGAAGTTCAAGCAGAACAACTCCAAAGCTGTAGACATCTCCTTTGGTTGTTGCTTTCAGTGTATCAAAGTATTCTGCACAACAAAAGTAAATAAAACTTTGTAGTATCAAAATCATTAAGGGAATTACTGATTTTTATCATAAGTAGCGTTTGCTGGTCCAATACCAGGAGCTAGGTATCCAAAAGTTCCGGCTACAAATGTCGAAACATGAGTCTCATCTGCTGTCATCAGCGTGGCAAGTCCAAAATCAGAAACTCGTGCGTTCATATTCTGATCCAGCAATATATTACTTGATTTTATGTCCCTGTGAATTATATGCGGGATGCAATCATCATGGAGATAGGAAATTCCTCTTGCAGCGCCCACAGCTATCTTGTACCTCGTTGGCCAATCCAATATTGTCTTGTTCGTCGATCTTCCTGTTAAATAGTTAGGTTTTGTAGATTAAAATTTCCCAGAACATGAGGAACTCTATATCTGAACACTAGTCAGATACTTTCGTAGCTCATATTAAAAGCTAACAATTCAGCTGCAACATAGGAGCTTTTAATGATATTATCCTTACCGTGGAGAACTACATCAAGGCTTCCGTTAGGCATGAACTCATATATCAGATAATTGTCGCGAGGGTCAGTGTAGTATCCATGGAGGGTCACAATGTTGCGGTGCTTTATATCTCCCATGGCCACCAACTCTCTCTCAAATCCCCTCTCTCTCTCCGAACTCCCCTTGTTGAGCCTTTTCACCGCAAAGGCCATGGAGTCGTTGATCATCAGTTTATACACCGTCCCATAGCCTCCCGAACCGATGATATCCTTGTTGCTCAACTTCAGAATCTTCTTCATGAATGAGTTCGATGTGAGAGACTGCATTGCCGGCGACCTGAACATCACCATCTTTCCACCTGTCACCGGAAGCACAATATTGGCATCAATGTGTCCTCATTCTTCCAAGGAAGAGACCAAACCGTCAAGCACTTGAAAAGAAATGATATACCCGACAAGCCGTCTTCATAAACCCTTTGCTTTCTCCTCCATCGTTTGTAGAGAAGAAGGGATATAAAGATCTTCGCTGCAAGCAAAGCGATGGAGGAGCTGGTGATGTAAATTGCTAAGAGCAGAGACTTCTCCATTTGGTCGTGCAAATTGAGATGGAGGGTCTCAGTATTTGAGATTTGGTTTGAACGCCAGTTTCTATGTTAGTGATAAGAACGAGGAAAAGCATAGAGCGGAACGGTGGGTGAAGAAAATAAAGCCTCCACGTTCAAGAAACTATGCATGATTTTGACACGCAAGGGGCCACTATTACTCGAGTGAGGGAAGGCATAACATGACAGTCCTTGTCTGCCCATTTTTGTTGACATGTGATGAACTTTAACGAGGTACTCGTGGGTTGCACTTTTCCATCTCATGCCAGATCTCCGGAATGTAGAGTTTTAAAGATAAAAGATTTCCTTTTGAACTGGGTGTTTGGAGTACAAACTTGTTGAATCTGTACTTTTCACGGAGACACGGTTGTTAGTGACTAGGCATCCAGAGGAAAACCAGGTGTCCCGCGTTGCAAGAAACTCCAGCGTAGATCAAGCCAGACTAGTCCTTTGTGTGTGGATTATAACTCACCATTTAGAAATCATGCCAGTTACCAGTTTTGCTTTTTTGGGTCATCAAAACAAACCAAAAAGAGCAGAGATTTTGCAAAGCGTGAATGAATCATGTGAAACTATTGGGACTCTCAACTGTTCCTCCCGCAGATGGAGGAGATAGGATAGGATTCATGGGGCATGCTCCGCTTTGGATATTCGACGAGTACAGGATGTGAAACAACGCGTAGGGCGGTGGGGAGCCAAGGAGGCTCACTTGTCTCCATTCTCACCAGACTTTTCAGTCTTCCAGCTCAGTTGTCATGTGAAAGTTTGAAGCTGACTTTTTTTAGGTCGGTGCAAGTACGTGATTTAGAGAGACTATTATGAATGGAAAAAGAGCTTTTTGCCAGAAGCAAGGGAGTGATTAAGAAAGACTATTATGATGGGCAAAATGATTTTCTCACGGCCGACAAAGATAATTACGTACACCCAGTACACACAACTGCTCCGCCATGCCTGCCGCGATCCTTCATTGTAGTTCTAGATGGTGATGCTACGGGCAAGTGACATGTTCATAGGCCAACACACTCTTAACGATTGTTTCATAGCATAGAGGTGCTGATCCTTTTCATTATCTTTTCCTTGCTAATGACTTGAATACTAGCCACCACTTAAAGAAAGCATAGAACTCGCCATGCTTGTGCAATCACTCCACCAACGGTTCACTGCCATCTAAGCAAATTCAACTGTAAAATATCCAGGAGAACAGACTTTCTAAGCTCGACTGCTTTCATACGGAGTGCGATTGTATAATATTGATGAGAGAACAACCAGCAGAGGGCTACAGGCAAGTGAATCGAGAACCGACATATAGCACACCAAAGTCTTCTTCCAGTCTTTTGCTGCTTAGTTTCATCACAATGATTTTGGTACAGATGTGAACAGCATCCACGTATAGCCAATAACACGGCAACCATCTTTACCCGATCCATGCTCTCACCACAAAATAATGCAGCGACGAGTGGAACAAGTGTCAATATCAACATACTGATGAAATTGGAGAAATAATCCAAAAATCCTAGCCCCACAACTCCAACAAAAGAGGCCTGTCAAGCTAGATCAGACCCAAGTAAAGTCACCACATATATCAACCTCTCTTTCTTAATCCTTCCGTGTCCTCCTTTTAAACACTTCCCTCGCCACTTGTGAACGATCCCACCATGCAAAAACAAGTAATGACAAGAGATGTGTACGCCTGCATATCTGATACCACAGAGAACATGTCACTCGTAATTATCCTATCAAATGAAAGCTGCATTAGGAAGAACAAACAGCACATAGCCCCCTGATGCGAGAACTAAAGATGAAAGCGGCTGCTTGCTTTCCTTTGAGACATCCTTGGATTCTGTTGAGACAAAGTGGAGGGCAATTAGGGAAGTCGATATGGTGAGGAGGATGATTGAGTTTGAGTATCAAGTTGAAAGCTTCTTAGCAGTTGACGAGGAAAGAAGATAAATCATTGAATGCCAGCTGTGTGGCACAGAGAGGAGAGTAGGTGGAGAGAGGAATGTGACAAATCCCTAACGAATATGACATATCTACATGAAGATGTATAGTCACATAATAGGAGAGCCAGCAGTTCTTTAACAGGGTTCAAGTTCTTCAGGGACGGTAGGAGGTAGACAAGGGGGAAGGCGACAGTTTGGACAAGCGCTGCCATCCATTTGCTTTTTCCACCTTTGTCAAAGTAGAATTCACCCAGAATTGCGGCTGCCGATTGACCGAAAAAGAGAGCATTCTTGAATGCAAAAAGAAACCCCATTTCTGGCGACTGAAACCAAGCGATGGTGGTTGATCGTCCATAACAGTTCACTTATTGACTGACATAGCCTCACGGGAATCCATATTGCATATCATGAATTCAAATAAGCATAAATTAGCCAACTCCGGTGAATTATCGTATCCATGGGGACACGTGGATGCTACAAAAGGGAGAAGCATAAATCCTCTACATACAATATGAGTGAGAAGTAAAAGCTTTCCAAAAATTTTGGTTCATTCTGTATCACCTTAGCATTACCTACTTATTAAAAAAAAAAAAAAAGCATTACCTACTTCTAAAATATGAACAAGATGCAACATCAATTTAACATATTTAAAAGTAGATTGATCTTGCATACATCTGTCACCTAGCGACCTGTGCCGTATTCAATAATCTAGTTTCTCATACATGGTACGCTGACATAAAATATACATGCTCAAGTGCTCAAGTACACGTAGACATGAGATGAGAGATCAGAAGAAAAGAGAGAGGGCAGAGGATTCTGCAGAACTTACCTCTATCCATCACTTTGTTCAATGAAAAAGAAAAGACCCTGATCAATTATAATGTTAATATAGTCTGTTGAGGGGGTTATATACATGTTATGTTTAGTATGTAGCATCTTTTTGGACATACCAATGAATGCTTAGCTTTGTCTTACAGAAGCGGATGCTTTTGTTTGTCCTTTAAGTGATCACCATCTAAAGTTGATTCCTCATGGAGGTCGGTCAAATTCCAGTGCTAGTGGATGAAAGTGCTAGCCTGTGAGCAACTACACATCTTCTCTTTCTCTCCTCTTATCTACAGGGAGAGAGAGAGAGAGAGGAAAGAAGGGGGGGAGGGGAAGAGAGTCCGGATTAAAATCAAAACTAAATGATACTGTTGCTCTTCACCACAAGTGAAGACCAAATCCTACTTTCGGGGACAACTTGTGTCATTCTTGAGAGAAGAGGGGAGTCTGACCAAATGTAATTGCTACAACAGCCACAGCAAAGTAAAAGACCCAACATATCTCCACACACACAATCAAACATACCAACAAGCAGTATTGTTGAAGTATATTTATACATATAAGTCAGTAGTTAATAGGTGGTCACAAATAAGATAAATAAGTTTTCGTGTGTGTCTCATGCTCTATAAATAGAGCCATCTATGTTCTTTTATTGAGTCATTTGAAATATAGCCTTTCTAGTGTTTCCTCTCTCCTCCTCTCTGGAACATCCTAAAATATTTACGAGTATGAACAATGAAATAACCCAATATACTGAGGATGAACAAGTACATTGTCCGTCTTACAGAAGTGTATCAAATAAGGAGATTGTGTACAAAATTTCAGCACAGTTTATTGGATAATCACAGTATACTGAAAGTGCTCAGCAATGCATACATCATACAAGCGCATCCACATTTGAGGTAGACTGTCATGACAACAGAAAACTCCAGAAACAATTGTTCTCCATATGCTTCTGTCACACCGCATTTATTATGTTGTCTTTTGCCACATAGCGCCCTTTGAAAAACAAAAGGGGAAATTATCAGAGGGAATTTTAAAACAAGGAAGTCAACCAAGAAAAACCCAGACAACACAAAACAGTCGCTTGCGAAGTCAGGATGCTCACTTTGGTGTGCCCTCTACTTTGGTTTCAGCTTCAATGAAGCGCTGCAGAAATTGCGGTGTTCAACGCGTCAGCTGCAATAGCTTTCAATGACTGCATCAAGAAGAACCAACAAGAGAAGATGAGTTTACCTGTTAATGCAATAGCGTTTACCAGTTGGGGGTGGCCCATCATCAAAGATGTGACCAAGATGCGCGTCGCAAGCAGCACACAGGACTTCCTGGCGTGGCATGAAAATGATCGAGAGATCCAATTTTGATTTGACATTGTTCCCTATGGGCTGATAGTAAGATGGCCACCCAGTTCCACTATCGAACTTTGTATTTGATCTAAAAGAGACAGTAACCACGTATGACAGTTGAAGAATAGAAAGGGAAGTTAATCGAGGACAATGGAGATGGTGGTGGAAAAAAGAGCCAACTCACTCAAATAGAGGTGTGTCACAGCAAACGCAATGATAAGTTCCGGGGGTCTTGGTGTTCCAATACTCCCTGAAGGCACATAAAACCAGAATAACGGAGAGAATTACCACAGGTAAGCAGATAACACTATTTGTTGCACCATACTAGACAACTTGAAACATAATAATAAAGCACATTAGCTAGGGTTCAACTCATAAGCAAAGTTCCAAAACTTTCTCATCTTGCCCTCTAACTCAAATTTGGTGGGGAACCGGGGGCGGTACTTCATTAAATTTTTTGCAAGTACATAATTTAACATAGAAAATTTCCAGTAAATTCTCCTTTCTCTCCCCGAGAAAGGCACTTGCAAAACTTTCTCATCTCGCCCTCTAGCCCAAGTTTCTGCCCTCCGGCAGGCAAGAAAACAATTCGGAAACGTGGTAATTGCTCAAACTTGTATTCTACTCGAGAAAACAAACACATTCTTATCCAAAAACCCACCCATTTCTATGCACAACGGACCAGAAAATGGGCTGGAAAATCTGACAAACTGGGAGACTCTCTAAGGATTTAGAGAATCATATGATCCGAAACGCACGAGAGAAACAAGAAACATTCCCAAGAATCGAACGTACCCAGTGAAAGCCCTCTCAGTGCCCTTTTGCCGGGCAACGTAATACTGCTCCGGAGTCAGGCGTTTCTTCCACTCTTCATCACTCACGGAGACAGGGCCAACTTTGTCTGTCACGACCACCGTCCCAAATTCAGAGTTTCCCACAAAAATCAAAAGCAGACGTTCTCCGGGGCCAAAACGAAAGAGCTCATTGGAAAACTAAAAGAAGGCACGCGAAAGATAAAAAAAAAGGACGGACCTTGAAGGTTGTCGGGCCTCTGGGAAGAAGCAGAAGACCCCATGGCGCGAACAGAGCGCAACCCTGTCCTCGCTTTCCTCAAAGATCGAGAGGGCGACGCGACGAACTTCGAATTGGAAACCAACGAGAGATGGGTTCTCGCGAATGTGTACCTCGGCAGCAGCGATGACGTACCAGAAGCGGAAGCCATTGCTGACCTTTTCGGAAGCACCGGAAATCCTCTTAACTTTTTATTTTTTGGGCCGGCGCGGAAATCGTAAGGCGCCTTCCCAATTCGACGGAAGAGGAATGATGCGGTGTTTGCATTTGCATGGACGAAGGGTACCTCCGTCGGGCGGAGGACCGTACGATCGGACATTTCGGGAAACGGACGGATCAGATTGGGGGATCTTGTTGATATCGAATGGGCTAGGGAGCAGCAGATAACTTGATTGAGTTGACATCTGGCTTCCACGTGAATAGGCTAGATTGTGTTTCTCGTGGCGCCACGTTGCAGCTCCATCCGAGGCCGCTAGAATAATCTCTCGGTCTTGGGCTTCCAGCCCACGGGCTTCTTCATCATAAGATCGCTACAAGCTCAAATCCACTTAGACTTTGCAAATATGGAGGCCCATTAATAATTTCAACTGTGCACTATCAATATACAATAGCATTAGTTAAAATTGTTAAAGAGGAATATCAAGGGTATTTTGAAAATTGCAAAAGAAAATGTTTTTGAAAAGGTGGCATGGCAATGATTCAAATAGAAAGGTCCATATCATGAAAATACAGTTAATAACCCTAATCAGGTGTCATGGGGACACTCTTCTAACATTTTCCATCTCAAAAGCGTGTATTTCTTATTATGAGCAAGGCATGATCGGGGGCCCGGCAGCGAATGAGCCTATCCAAGCCACATGCCCCTCACGGGGTTGTATGATGGGATGAAACCGAGTCAAGCTACTAGCTCGATTCAATATTTCTTGAGATCACCTTGTCTAATTTCAAGCTATCAATTGGTGCGTTTGATTCAGCTTTGCAAATGGGTTTTGAGTGTAAAATAAATACTGAAAGTCAAAACTATTAGAGAAAATGCAAATTGTGTTTGGTTAAAACCTCTTTACAAATGGACTTTGAGTTAAACGTGTGTTTGGCAAAAAAATTTTTAAAAAAAAAAAATGTTTGTAATGGGCTTTGGATATTTTATATATATGTCCAAACCCTTCGTCGGTTTGGCGACCGTGAGTCGAGGTCGCCCGACGTTGGGTAACCCTCGTGACACCTAGGCAAGGGCTGCTTAAGGCCACAAGACCCAAGCGACGTCGCTTAGGTTGCATGCTGCCTGGGTCGATCGAGGTCATGCGACCTCCCGGCCCTTGGCTGGGTCACACAACCTTAGGCAACCTCAACCGACAGCCACTGGGGCTAAATCTAGCTCATCAGCGCCCATAACCCTTTGTTGGTCCGACAAAGGGTATGGTCTTTTTTATTTCTCATTTTTTTTTTAAATAATGAAGGATGAAATTTGAATATTGAAAAATTGTTGAGGGTAGTTTAAAAAAAAAAAATGAGTTTCAACATTTGGTTAGCTTTGTGCTTTTAGCCTTCTCAATGCTGATTTTGAAGTAAAAATTCATTCAAAATAATTATCAAACGGTCCAGTATTTCCCCATAAGGTTTTGAAAGTTGAAAGCTCATTGAAAATGTTAAACCAAGCACTTAATATATCTTGTTAAGTTGAGCTCAAGCTTGTGCATGCTTAGCTCATCGAGCTTGTTAGCATAATCAAGTTTCTATTATTTTTTCAGAAAAAAATTAATAGTTATAAAAATAGCAACAATAATAGTAAAAGAGACCTATACACCCATATTATTCGAATTTATCGAGATCAAGCTCGAGCTTTCCGGTCTCTTTAATTTATTGTATTCAAGTCAAGTACTAATGTATGAATTTTCTATTTTAGTCAAGCTCGAGCAATCATTTTGATATTTGATCGAGCTCGAGCTGAGCTTCGAGTACCTGGCATGCAAGTTGATTCGAGCTCAAGCTTTATCTCTGTATTATCCCGATCGACGTGACTAGACCTGAGGCCAGAGCAACAACTTGGGCTAGACTTAAAGACTACCTCTAGAATAAACCTAAGTGGTCCGCTCTAGAAAAAAAAAGCACATGGAATTATTTGATTAAGATGTATCATGCATGGCAATAGTGGCTGATGCAATCCGGGACGTCAACTAGCAGACGGTTCGATTAAATGATATCGCAAGGTGAGGCTCTAAATGTGATTCGTGAATGAGCGACGGTCTCTTGGCCTTTAGAGATGCCTTGCCGAGAAGGGCAGAAGATTGATGTTTGGATTGAATCAATTTCGTGGGGACTTCGCCTGGAGGCGAAAAAGGACACGATAGAGACGATTTGACTCCTCCTTTTTATCAAAAAGTTCAGGAAATCATTTAAATTCTCTTATCGTTGGAGTGATTAGCATCACCACATGCAATGGTTGACAAACTTTTATGATGTCGAATTTGATCATTACGCCAACCGTTAAGTATATGCATTTTTATTGCTAGAGAACAATGTTCAAGGTCTTTTGGATAGCTCTAATTGCCTTCTTGGAATTCCAATCATACATCAATAATTGAATCTAGTTTCAAAATAAATGAGTCACATTATCTTCTACGTGGCCTCCAGATTATATCACAATTCGATTGAAATCTTTGACTAATTTGTGTCTTGAGCATATTGTATCATGTACAGAGAGACTTTTTTACTTTGAGCACGCTATTGAAAAGATGATAAAAAGTTTGTCAATCTTCGATCTTTGAATTTTTAACGAACGGATTATTCACAATTTAAATCAAATATATTGTATTAAGTTTAGAAAGTCGTCGGTCACGGTTCCTCGTCCTTTTCCCCAAATAAAAAGAAAAGATAATCGGGGACATATCCCTTGAAGTAGGAATGACAATGGTACAAAAATCTTTTATATTGGCTACAATTGCCCTTTTCGAATTCTTGTCGAATGGCAGGGTCGTCCCTCCGGCGACAGCAGCTCCGCATGGTCAAAACGACATGTCACACGTGTTGACAATATACGTCGAAGCAAACCGGAAAAATACAAAAGAAAAAAGGCTACAGAATAGAGATAGACGTTGCGTGGAAACCGGCCCTCCAATCAAAGAGTGGCCTTCCAACGGTCAGAATCGTTCGTGCGTCTGAAAAATAAAAATTAAAACTTATAAGCAGTGAAAAGAAAAATTTATATTGGAAAACCAATCACGGCCCTCAAATTGAAAAAGCAGCCAGATGGGACCCACAACAAGCCTGGTGGCCAAGATGCGCACAGGCCCTCTATTATATTATAGTATATTACTCTCAACCTTTTCAAACGTTAAGCCGACACCATAGAACACAAAATTGACCTGAGAGAAATATTTTGTTTTTGTTTTTGTTTTTCTTTTGATGCTAGGATCTGCCAAACCCGCCGGGCTTACATCGGGTAACTCACGACCCGTAAAGTACGCGGTGCATCCCGAACCAAGTGTTAATACCTGAAAGATTAGCATGGAACCCTACCACCATGGTCCCTATTTAAGACGTGTTAGCGGTAGCCACAGAAGCGTAGCAGCTCGAATCTCTACATGAAGTGCTCAAAACTCAACCAATTCAGCTGCCCATCGGTTGGTTCCTTTTCTTTTTTTTTTTATAATGGATAAACTAAAATAAAGAAAAATGACACAAGCAGATTATGGGATTTGACATGATCTCTCAACTTTAATTTATTCAATATAATTTTTGAACTTTAATTTAATGTGTAATGTGATCATTAAATTTTCAACTTAATCTTTAAAATTTAATTTTATTGAGGGATGATATTGTACATTTGAGCCATAATTCAAAAATTATTTCTATAATTAACCCTCGATTTAATTAAATGCTAGGAGCAGTCAGTTTAGGAGCGAATTAGCGATGCACGCCAATGGCTCCATGGCATCTTGCTCCTCAGCTCTGGAATATTACTCGCCCCGAACTCGAATATTCATTTGGTGGGTGGGTGGGGGCTGTGCATAGATTGTCAAGATGCAGTTGATGACGTCACCCCCGGTCATGCTTCCCCCAATGATTGCGTCTCTCCCGTGCTCATGGAGCTGGCGAGAATAATGAAATCGCAAAAACAATGAAAATTGTAAAATAACAATAAATAAAAGATTAAAAGAGAGAGAGAAAATAGAAAATTTCTGTGCATGCTAGAAGAACGGTCTTGATATATATTATATAAGGTGAAGATAAGTCCATCATGCACACACTGGACTGATGATGTCCGATTGATGTTGAAAGGTTTTTAGTGGCCTTAAGCCAGACGATTAGATTAGGGTGTTTATAAAATGTGAATTATTGAGGGATTAATTTAATGTTATCACATCCTCACCTTAAACAATCGAGGGTTTTCTCGATTGCAATTGTTTATGCAAGATCTTGAAGATTAACGAAAGCTTCTAATTATTGTATTTTAATCCTCCAATGAGAGCATGACTTTTCGCGCTAGGCTTACTAGTTGTCAAACATGGCACGACTTAAAAGGGCGATTTGATCTAAGAAATTTATTACATGTTTCTTTACTTAGATTGAGCTTTATTCAATCCGAGTTAGCTCAGCTAGTCGAGACTTCTCAGATTAATATAGGTTCATCCTTGAGAGGAGTCAAAACTTCCGTTTTGTGATTAAAAAGCCTATTTTCTTTATCATCATATGACGTGCAAGTCGTGTATTTTAATTTCGAGTCTTGACGACAATAAGTTAAAAATCTCCTTGGATGCAGATGAACGGAAGGAAAAATTGTCCATCACGTCCTATGTTGCATTTTCCTTTTGTGTGAAAAGAGAAGAATTAAAAAAAAAAAAATAGGCCAAACAAGAAAAAGCACCTCTGTTCTTTGTTCCGAAACAAGAAAAGAACTTCGAACATACCTTTGCCTTTATTTATTTATTTATTTATTTTTCTGGGTTTTTTTTTTTTTTTTTTAGAGAGAACCGAGGATGAGGCTCTAAGGCAAAGCCTCGTTGGATAGCAATTCACGAACATCCACGAAAATTACACCACGATCGACAACGGGTAGGCCATGAAAACTACGTTTCCTCCTCTCTCTCTCTCTCTCTCTCCCGACTTCAATAAAGACAACCCAACCCACCCATCTCCCCGGGATTAAACAAAGACGACGGCGACGGCGACGACCGACGACGACGCCACGCGAGGAGGAAGGTGCGAGGTGGATGGCTGGTCTCTTCTCTCGACATGGCTTCTTCTTCATTTTTGTATTATTATATTGGGGGTGGCTCTCGGTTGAGGTTCACCCACCTCTTCACGCCCTCTTTTTTCCCTGCATCCCCAGGGAATCGCCGCTCTCCATTGCCTTTCCCTCACGCGATATTACACCACGGATTGATTAGTCAAACTTGAAATTCGCCGCCCGGTCGCCGCCCTCCACGCCTAAAAAAGACACGGCTCCTGTAAGATTGAAGCAAAAGCAAGCGCGTCCGTGGCGCCTCGCACCGCCATCTGTATTTCGGTTGTTTAAGGACGCCGGAGAGTTAGAATCCGATTGTAATCTTTCCATTCGTACTTCGGTTATTCGTTATTGCCCCCTTTCTCATTTTCCTTACTCGATGCTTACATTAAGGTTGGCGCTTGAGGACGCTTGGTTGATTACTGTGGTAGCAAACCTTCCAGGCAAAAGTTTAAATCTCGTAATTCGTCTATTCCCACGGTTTAATAAAACGATTTGACGTCCTTGACCTTTTAAGTAAAGAATGCACATGCTATCATTGGTGGTTTTGTACGTTCGTAGGATTATTTTCAACGACATAAGCGGAATTGTGGGCATCGTAATTGGGATTCGACTTCGCAAAACGACATGGTTTTCACAAGATTATCATTTAAATTGACTATAAAGCTATCACCAATCTTTTGACCTTGATTTGTTTGAAGATATCAGGAAATTGTCGATCTCTCATCTTGAATTCAATGCACAACATAACTTTTGGGAAGGAAATCATGTTGCTAACTAACTTGCCAATTTTAGTCACAATAAGTATTTGGATACTTATAGAATGAAAAAGTTACTTCATACTTTATTTGGTGATAATATAAGCATAATAGATTTACAATGTTAAATTTATATTTTTAGCTTTAACCAAACTATGCATATATATAGACAATTCTTTCGTATTTCTTTTTGGGGTCGGAATATATACATACATATATAGAGGCCTAATTTGACGTTTTTGGAACTGGTTAAATTAAAAAGATTAAAAAAAAAAAAAAAACAACAACAACAGCAGAATACCTCCACTACAGTATCCCAGTGTAACGGCTCCGTACGCGGAGGAGTACCGATTCAAAAGCGGGCTGCGCGTGCAGGGGGGTAAAAGGCAGCCGCGCCTGCACCGCCACGCACCTAATCATTTCTTTTTTGCCATCAGTAAACGCACCTGATTATTTTGTCAGTAAAAAAAAACCCAAAAAAAGAAAAAAAAAGAAAAAGAAAATCGAATATCAAATATATTTTTTTTGCCTATATAATACCTCATTCTCCATCTGGCTATCCTCTCCTTCCCCCTTCCTCTCCTCTTCCTCTCTCCCTTCCGCTTTCTCTCTCTTCTCCTCTCCGGTGCGCTCTCAGATCTCGTTCGCCGTCGCCGCTCGGATCGGAGGGGTTTCCGGCGGGGGCCCGAGTCGCGTCCAGGTTCCGTCGGTTTCGGGTGGCGATTGGGCGGCGGCAGGGGGGTTTCGGCTTCGTGGGAACTGGAGCGGGGAGGATTCGAGGGGGCGTCGTCGTTTCGAGGGAGGCGGTGGAGCCGCGGCGGATTAGGGCTTCGGAGAGAGGAGGAGAATTGGATGTGTTGCTCGGTCGCGTGCGGAAATAATAAGAAGACGTCCAAGAGAGCGTTGAGGAGGGATTGTGGGCTCGTGATCAGGGGCAGGTCTCGCTGGGGCAAATGCGGCTGACTTGCTCTGCTGCGATCTTGTTTTGATTCCTGAGTTGGTTCCGGTGAATTTGGGGTTGTAAATTATTTGCGTGGTCTGATCCTTTGAAGAAGAACAAGGAGGATTCTTTAAGCTGCCGTAATTTCGTGGGTGATGCAAACGGATCGGCACTCGAAAAAGGTAAGAGTCTCTGTCTCCTTTCTTGCGTTTTTTTTTTGCGTCCCTTTCTTGCAGGGATTTTATGCGCAAGTCTGCTTTTTTGGCTTGTAATTTGTCGTGGTGTGAAGAAAAACTTGATCTTGGTGGATTTTGTTAAGACCTTTTGGGAGAATTCATGTTCATCTCCCGTGATTGATGCACCCGTAATAACAGAAAATAAATTTCGGGGCCGTAGACTTGGGATCTTGAAATTTGTTCTTTGGCGGTTCGAATTTTATGATTGATTGTGAGTCTATGGTAACTTCCTTTCTGTCGGTTATGGCTTCAATCTTTTGGGTCTTTTTGCTGTTGATCCTATTTTGACTGCCTTTCTCCGAGTGCTTTTGAAGAAGTGAGTTATATTAGTTCTAACCAATGGCGTGGTTGATTTGCTTTCTTCGAATTTCTCCACGTCAAGCATTTACATATGTTCCTTCTACATGTGAAGCTTTTGCTAATATCTTTGTGGAAGATCTGTGGTAGCGGTACTGAACTCAGATAGCTTATCTACTTGACGAATTGTAATTCGTACATGGATCTTTTTTTCTGAGATGGGTCCAGGACACAATGCATGCATAATGTGGTTGATTTTCCTGTTGAACCTTTTGATATTTCCTGGACTCTCTTGGTGTTACAGACTTCTTAGGGAAGATTGTGGTGGGAATGTTCACTTTTTGTGCTTTGCTGTAGCTTGCGAGTGGTTTGTTCTCAGCTGGTGTCTAGCTGTGAAATTTTGCTTTTGATGATTTGATAGCCTCCCATTTCTTTATTTTTTTTACCATGACGATTTTTTTCTTTGGCTCGAGTCTGAAATAACTAATTTTGTGCTCCGCAGCTGAAGGAGATGGAGTTTTTCACTGAGTATGGAGATGCCAATAGGTACAAAATCTTGGAGGTGATTGGCAAGGGAAGCTATGGAGTTGTTTGTGCAGCCATTGACACACATACTGGGGAAAAAGTGGCTATAAAGAAAATACATGATATCTTTGAGCACATTTCTGATGCTATTCGAATCCTTCGAGAAGTCAAGTTGCTCAGGCTTCTGCGACATCCTGACATTGTTGAAATCAAGAGCATCATGTTGCCACCCTCGAAGAGGGAATTCAAAGATATTTATGTTGTTTTTGAGCTCATGGAGTCTGATCTTCACCAAGTCATCAAAGCTAATGATGATTTGACCCGAGAACACCATCAATTTTTTCTTTATCAGATGCTACGAGCTTTGAAGTACATGCACACAGGTTTGTTATCAGTTTACCATCTATTCTTACAATTCTGGTTTCTTCGCTCGTGTTGATGCTCTAGCAGAGAGCTCTTGCTAAGTCTATATTCTTCTGCTTTCTTCCTTTTTTCTTTTCCTTTTTTTGTTTGGTTGAGTTCTTCTCACCAACTTATTTTTGGGCCTTTGAGGGGCTTTCCTTCAAGATTTTGATTCTAATTGTTAGCTCTTTGGTTGCAGCAAATGTCTACCATCGAGATCTTAAACCAAAAAATATATTGGCAAATGCGAACTGTAAACTGAAAGTTTGTGATTTTGGATTAGCAAGAGTTGCTTTTAGTGACACACCGACAACAATATTTTGGACGGTATGTTGTTTATTGTGCATTTGGTGCCCTTTTGTTTCACTATATGCTTAGTTTGATGAGAGCATGTTGCAGCGCAATTACTTAATATAGTTATCCACTGGTCACCTTGCAGGACTATGTTGCCACAAGATGGTACAGGGCTCCAGAGCTGTGTGGATCTTTTTTTTCCAAGGTACGGTTTGCTGAACATGTTCACCCTGTCTATCCATTGGTCCCATGGGAAATATACTGGAGCCTGATCTTTGTTTTGTCGGCTCAAGTTTGGTAAATTTGTTTTTTGGCATAAGTGATAATCATGTTGTGTAGGTGAGACATGCAGCCACCTGTATTTTTGTAAGTTCTTCTGCATGGAATAGTCTAGATATTAGAGATTTAGCGGTGAAGTATGTACCATAAAACTGTTTTGAAGTCCACTTTTTGTGAATAGCTGGTGCTTTCAATAATTAGCCAAGCGATAAGTTACATGCTGTGCAGAATGTGTTCCGGGTGCTTTATAGTAAGTGGTAATCCTAGATTAAAATAATTGTTGTTCAGGGAGGACTATTGAACTCTCCTGGAAGTTGAAATATCTTTAAATCAGGTAACAGTGTCCGGTTATGCTGTTCTCCAAAAATGATTTAATGTCGTGGCTTCTTTTTTACTCTATGTAATACCTTTGTCTGATTTGTTTGCAACTCGAATGCAGTATACACCAGCAATTGATGTTTGGAGCATTGGTTGCATCTTTGCGGAAGTGCTGACTGGAAAACCATTGTTTCCTGGAAAGACTGTTGTTCACCAGTTAGATTTGATTACTGATCTTCTTGGAACACCTTCAGCAGAATCAGTATCTGGGGTATTATATCTTTTCTTTTATCTTCATTGTCTTCCCTTCTAGGTAGATTGTGGTTTCCTGTTCTTTCTCTAACCCTGCTTTAATGTTGGAATGCAGGTTCGTAATGAGAAGGCTAGGAAATATTTGACAGAAATGCGAAGAAAGCAACCTGTGCCCTTCACCCATAAATTTCCAAAAGCTGATCCACAGGCTCTCAGGCTATTGCAAAGACTGTTGGCTTTTGATGCAAAGGATCGGCCAACTGCTGAGGAGGTTTGTTTGATCTCTGTTGTGGTCTCTTCCAAACTAAAATCTTATAGTATTTAGTGGGCGTAATTTGGAAAGATGCTTATGAGAAGCACCAGGTTGTTGATTCATTTTGTATTATTTCTCTGAATTCAAATGAAAATTTTCTGCTCTTTTATTTAAACAGGCTCTTGCTGATCCTTACTTTAAGGGTCTGGCAAAGGTCGAGAGAGAGCCTTCTTGTCAGCCCATATCAAAGTTGGAGTTTGAGTTTGAGAGGAGAAGATTAACTAAGGAAGATGTTAGGGAACTTTTATACCGGGAGATATTGGAGTACCATCCACAGCTACGCAAGGACTACATGAACGGAACTGAAAGCACCAATTTTCTATATCCTAGGTTCTACTCTAAATCCTTTGTCAGTTCACTATCTCCTGTTCTGATTGTTTACTGCCCTTCTTATGATTTTAATGGTTTTATTTGTTGGAAGCAGTGCCATTGGTCATTTCAGGAGGCAGTTTGCACATCTTGAGGAACATGGTGGAAGAAGTGCTCCGGTCATGCCTTTGGAGAGAAAGCATGCGTCCCTCCCAAGGTAGTTTCATCGTGGCCATTTGGTCCTAGTCTTGAAGACATTGACTGATATGCCGATGTGGTAGTTCATTTTTGAAGAGTCTGCTTTACTCTTCTGAGTAGTTTTATTTTGGGTTAGTGTTGTAGTTTTATTATCTTAATTATTGTGGCTGAGTTAGCCAAGCAAGAGCAAGTGGGCTTCCTGTGAGTATGATAGGTACAAGCCAAAATAATTTCCCAGTCTCCCTTTTAAGTATAAATTATGACATTCGGATGTAATTTTTTCTACTTAGTTTCTTCAGTATATGTCTTTAGATCTGATGTGCATCGTGTCAAGAGGCACAACAGAGCTGCGCACTAAAATCAAGTCATTCCTTTGACAATTTGATATGGAAGCAAAAATGTTCCCAATTAGAGAACTCTATGTGGCAATTACTTTGTATTTTAATTTGTTTATATTATTTTTTGCAGGTCCACAGTGCACTCCAGTACAGTTTTACCGAATCGCGATTCTAATTTTGCATCAAAAGATAATCAACAAGTCAGTGAGGATGCTTCTAAGAACTTTGGAGTAGTAGATGCTATTTCCAGCAATCCGTCGAAGGCTATGCGGCCACCTCCAAGGGTACCAAGTGGTATTGACATTTCTTTACTTGTTTGCAGCTATTCGATGAATGTTCAACCAATTTCTAGAAGTTTTTGAACATCACTTGTCATATTTGCGTGACAACTTAATATCATTTCTTGGCTACCCAAGAAACATTCGTATCGCTTTGTCAGGAGCTTAGTATGTGGACATCTACTTCAATTTTTTATTTGAGTGTGCATTTAAAGTTCCCCACACACTAAAGGTCTATTTTGGGCCTTGTGGCTGCCAGTTCCACAATTAGTGTTTTGATAACTGGATTGGACTGATCCATCCAGTCTGGTTGGTGCTTCAATATTGTGCTTAGTGGAAGATAGGTTGAAAAGATCGAATCAGTCTATTATGTTTTACATTTAAAAAATGGGAGGCAAAGCAGGAAAAAATTGAAGAAACGATAGAAGTTTGCATGCTAATTATCTTATACATTCTGCTGATTTGCTTGCAGCAAGGCCAGGCAGAGTTGTCGGTCCAGTACTACCTTATGAGAATGGTAGAAACATGAAGGTTGATTCTGACAACAGAACTGCCTTCTACAGAAGTGCTGCAGTTCCCTCTCAATCCATCTCTCCACAACGTCTTATGAGGCCATATTCGGCGAACCAAGAGAAGTTGGCGAGAGAAACTAACAGCAGCCATCCACAAGAAAAGCAAACACTAGCCTCGCAGTATAAGATGGCAGTGAATCCGGTCCCTGGCATGGCCAAGATAGATGTAAATACAAATCCGTATTTCCCGACCCAGGCCGAGGTAGGGGTAGGGCAGTTAAATGATAGAATTTCTATAGAAGCTAAAGTGTTTCAGGCACAATCTCAGTTTGGGGCCGTTGGTGCTGCCGCTGTTGCCATCTCGGCTCACAGAAATGTGGGTTCGGTTCAGTATGGCTAGTATCCACGTGAGTCGTCTTTTCCAGATGTCCTGCTCGGCCGGTTGAAGAGGGTCTTTTGACTCGATTCGTGGCTGATTTGAGTTTAGTGAACTCCTTGTGTCATTATTTAGGGCCTTGTATGATCTACAGATGTACGCCATTGATTTACTAGTGAAAATAACCCCTTAATTCTTCCAGAAACGTCTTCTGTTGGGTATATCAGTCCATTCAAATTCAAATTTTATGCGCACGGCATCTTCCTCTCCGTTTCTTTCCAGGTATCCACTGATATCTTCAAAATTCGAACTCGGTATGGAAAATATAAATCGACAGTTTGACCAGAATATGAATCATCGGTTTTGGATTCAGATTGCTTACTTTTCGCTGTCTATTGTGTTTGATTATAGATAATAAGAAGATACTAGATGGACATTACTTTCGCAATTGGCACGAAAAGAACGGTCTAGATTGGCGACTTTTAAATCGAAAAGACTTGGTTGCCCTCTAAGGCTTGTCGGCTCGTGTTGCAACAAGAAAGGTATATCCTAATATGGATGCGTAATACACTCTCAAAAGGTTGATTTGATTTAGATTGATTTGACCATTCTATTGCAAGACGATAAAAGTATTTGACTTCAATGACAAATATGAATAGCACGCGTGAATTCCGAAACTTGAGGCCTTCTTTCAAGCTAGTACTTCCGTAATTTTTGCTAACTAATGCGTGTTGTAACGAGAAAAGGTATATCCCAATATGGATGCGTAATACACTTGATTAGGTTGATTTGAATAGGTTGATTTGACCATTCTACTGTAAGATGATAATTTTCTAATGGTAAATATGAATTACACGCATGAGTTCCAAAACTTGAGCCCTTCTTTCAAGCTAGTCCTTCCATAAGTTCCGTCGAAGTGATCTCAGGTGATAACTTTTTTGTACACTCGTCACTTTTAGTGAACGGAGTGATGTCAAGTGGTAATTTTTTTTGGACAATGGGCGTTAATAAGGACGTCTAAAAAAGTGAACGATGAAAGAAACCAACCGAATTTCTTTTAGGGGGACTGAATTTTATTATTATTATTATTATTATTATTTTTTTTTTTTTTGAGGAGTTGGTCGGGGCCAAGGATAGGGCTGTGGCGCTTGATGCCGTCACCTTGCTCTGAGCAAGGGCCGCAGGCATTCACATGTTCCAACCGAGGGCGTAGTCCCTTGCCACCTTTGACGATATCTCTATTTCTTGACTATTATTTTTATTCTTATTTTATATTATTTTGATTTTTGCCGAAGTGTTGTGTCAAGAGTCAGGATCAAGACTGTGTGGCAACTTAAGCCTCTGAGAAAGAATGGATTTCTATTATTGAAATATTTGAATGATTATACTGAGGGGAGGATAGAGACCCTCTCATTATAATCGTTGATACACTCTCGATTTAAACTTGGCACAATTACTATCTTACCCGTCCTTGACAATGTTCCAAGAACCCACGGAAATCCTAGGCATCCAAGAATGTTCTGGAAACCCTAGCGAAAATCCTAGGTGATCTTGGACAGTCTTCCTCCATCAAGTACAATCCTTTAGTCATAGTCTGAACCTTGAGACTATGACAAATGCCTATTTTGCACTACATCAGTGTTCGCTTGTACAAAAGACCAACAAAACATAAATTTTTTGGCCATGAAAATAAGGACCGGTGATAAGTTTTAGGATTAAAAATGTATAATTGAAAGTTTCAAAATTCAACTAACGAACCGACTTAAGTTTTTAGATAGATGCAAAGTTTTAAATGGACATGAGTTTAAGAACTCAGAGAGTAATTGTCCCTCAGAGGTAAGAGTTCCATGATCTTTAGAATTCTAAGCATGGTGTCCGTAATTACCAATTCTTATATAAAAGCATGACTAGATAAGCAATCTCAAACCATAAAATGAACCTACAAATCGCCCAATTTGATTCCGTGAATCGATTCGTTATTAATTTTGACCAAACAAGTAAGTGGCAACCATCCCATCCTTCAATGGTTCGTCGTAGTTTGCTCATTGGATCGGGTAATTGTTATCGTCTTTCACTGTGTATGCGTACGAAGCATTGCTCAAAAGTGGTCAGCAAGTCACAGAAAAAGAAAAATTGGAGGAAGGGGTCATTCCACTAATCGTATTCGACGACTTTATGATATGCTATACTATGCTTTCACTAGTCAAGCAAAATTCCTATCATCGTACGCTGTTCTATACTATCACTACTAAAAAGAAGAGCCTCATAGTCATATCATATGCCTTCTGACGGAACAATTATGTCGAAGTCGCTTACGGTCCATTCGGCGACTTGATTATCGTTCACGTATATTTCTGTTCCCAAATCAACTGATGGCCAATGCCTTTCAACGGGTTCAGTGCCTGGATCCTGCAAATTCCAAAGGTGAAAAGACCCATCTTTAAGTAATGTCATATTTGCATCATTTCGTTACCATGGAGATTGAAAATGCAATGTTTTTACCTGGTAAAAGTAAAGTGAATGAGAGAGCCTTCCAACGTCCAGATACCAGGTCCTAGGATCACCGATCCAACCCTCACCCTTCTTTGTAGGGTACCCGTACTCTCCCCACACCGGATGGGGCAGGATTTGCAGTATTTCCTGGGCCTGGGGATTGCTGTATGCGTCGCACGGGGCGTACGGCTCTTCCTGGACCCTGGCGTTCCCGGGAGCACAGTACACATGGTAGGCTTCGTAGGGAAAGTTGGCCTCGTCCGTGCGGTGGACTCTGGTCCCATTCGGGAAGGTGTGGATCGGCGGGCAGTTCTTGAGGTTGTCTGGCCGGCACCACGCCTCCGTCTTGGGATTCAGGATCATCTCGCTGTACCGGGTAACGTCTGTCTCTACATTGCCGTCGCATGGCTTCCCATTGTTTTTCCAACAGCTCCCAATGTCCATCAGGTAGAATTGGCTGCTTGGTCCTCCTCCTTGCTTTATGTCTAATGTGAACTTCACCTTGAAATTGGGTGATTTTGGAACCTGAAAATGGACAATGTGCAGTGAAAAGTACTACTTTGATCGTGTCAATTCTATAGAACTGTCCTGTCATTGATACATAGTTTAAATTTCTGGAAGATGAAAACGTTGTGAGATGAAATATACTGTCCTGTCAAAGCAAGCTTGCTATTTCACCGAGAAGCATAGTACTTACTATTTTAGTCATTCCCCTAGTTTCATAGTGATAACCTCCCGAGAAGCCCGTCGTGGCATCCGACCTCAAGTAGAGCATCAGCCATGGATACTTCTTCGATGTCTTCAACAGATGATGAAACACCCAACTCCCTTTTCCAATCTCCTTCTCCCACGTCACCGAGAAAAAAGAAGTCTCGTTGGCATGAATCGCCTCCTTGACGTCGGCAGCCAAGTCCCACGTCCCATAATACCGCCCCCGGAGATTATTATGATCCCGGATGCTGGTGTAGTCGTGGTAAATCAAGGGCATGTTCATGCATCCGTCTCCGAAGCAGGGGAACCTCGGCTCGGGCGGGAAAATGGGCGCCTCTCTGCCGTTTTCCTTGCACCTCTGGGACACGGTATCCAAATTGCCGCTCTTGAGCATGATCATCCAGAACTGCCACGGCATTGGTATATCGGCTACTTCACATTTGTTGCCTAAGTACACTTCTTTCCGCGCCGCATACTTGTTCACGTTAGATGCCTTTATTCCTTGGTATGTTGTGGAGTTCAATATGCCGAGGCGGTTTTCTATTTCGTTCACCTTGTGATTCAACTTCACTGCAAATTGTATGGAAGCATATAGCTTGGTCATCAGGTATGTACTCATCAGTAACACTCTTAACCGTGCCGGGCTAAAAACCAGATCTAGCAGAAAATAAATCGAAACGAGTTTTCTTTCTCTTTCTATCGACAGAAACGAACTTACTTGGTACGGAGGAATAGTCGACATCAAAGCAATCTGCCATTCTAGGACTGCCCATATTAGGAGCTTCTTCGCCGACCTCGTTGCACTGGTTCCAGGCTTCAATTGCGACCCTTAGATTGTCATTTTTCATGCCGGGTTGTCCAACTGCCGAGACATATTTCAAAGCAGGCCACTGGATTGCCGTGACGTTTTCTCCCGCAGCAATCATGCATGATCCGAGAAGACAGAGGGAGAGCAAAGATGACAAAAGGAATCTGAACTTAGCCATTATTATGCTCCACAGAGTTGCCAGTACAGTCAAATGCACAGATCAGAAGATGTCCACAGGTTTTTATTTATAGAACTAGATAGAGTTAGCAAACTCAAACGAGCATCGAATAAGTAATCTTTAATTTTCAGTTCAGCGTCCTTATCCCAACAGGATTTGGTGATTCAAAACATGTTCGTTCTGTTTTCTAGTTGCTCAGATTTATCTTATTGTTCCATCAGATGTAAAATTCGAACTTCCATCTATCGAGCAAAATAAGCACAAGCTCTGTAAAGATCCTCATAATGAGTTCGCACAGAGAGATGGATAAGATCGTATATCACTAAGCTCAAATTCTTATGGCTTTCTAAGTTCACTTGCCGGAGACCAAATATGAGATGATGAATCTATATGAAAAGCAAAAAAGTTCTATCTATAATTCTGGACCGAATACTTTATATTTATCAATAAAGCAACAAATCAGACGAGTAGGATCCATTGTTACACTGTTGCATAATCTTAAATTATATCCTATCTAGAATTTAGATAAGAGGGCCTTGGCTGCCTAAACCCGCCAAATCTAACATAAAATATCGGAAGAAACTGTTTAACTTTGAAAACGATGGCTATCTGCAAGAAGTCGATTTAGAAATAGGATAAAAGAATATGTAGTTTTTCCAATGTGGGTAAGCGGTCTAATGATTGGATTTGTGATTTAAATTGCAAATTACGTTTCGAAACCTCATCCAAAAATCTGCTTTTAGTTAAAAAATGTTTCTTGGCACGATTCTGTGATTTGGTGAGGGAAGTTGAATAGAAAGTTCTCCGAGAAATCTTGTGATGGGCAGGCAAAGAAATCAATTCACGTTCGAGGTTCCTATTTTGACGAAGCTAAAATCATGTATCAAACAGTGCAATGTGCCTGTGGTTCGGAGTAAATAGGAAGAGTGGATTCATCTGCAGTCCATGAACACCTCGTGATTTGCTTTCACTAAGATCTTGGATACGTATCGGTGGGTAATATATACCTCCACCAACGGCTATGACCATCATGAGCATATGATATGGCCCCATAAGCCCAAACAAAGCGGTGAACCTTCACGTGAACCCACTTTTTCATCTTTAAAGAGAAAACATCCCATTCCAATCCATCACCAGCATAAGATCTTCTTGACACAAAAGAATGTGCACCAGATCTTGAGTTCGGGCATGGAAGCATTGTGGAACTTGGAAGACGAATGGAAACTGTCGACCCGAGAAGCCTTCTTGCTATTCGGGTGCACTGCGTTTGCTGTGGTTGGGCTTGGAGCTGTTGCAGCAGCATTCCTCAAGAGAGCGAGAAAAAAACAGGTGCAAGTCATTAATGTGAGCCAAGAACCAACCGTGAGTCACTCTTTCCATGAAGAACGGCCGGAGCCAAGCTGTGGATGGGTTGCGATGAAGAGGGTGTTGATCGGTTCGCTGAGGTGGAGCAAAGCGAGCAAGTGGGAGGATAGGAAAATGGGGGGTTGGGGGGAGAGGCCGCCGCTGCCGCTGCTTGCATTGGAAGGTGATGTTGTGGGGTGGCAGAGCCACAATTCGGAGTCACCTGTGTGGCAGAGGCCGATATTAATGGGGGAGAAGTGCGAGCTCCCAAGGTTTAGCGGGCTTATTCTGTACGACGAGCAAGGTCGGCCCCTTAGCGGTTCATCAAAGGATGCCGGCGCAAACCAGGTCGTTAAACTCTGCTTCTTTTCTTCTTCCTTTTGACTAGATATTATGAATAGAATCACTTGGAAGTGTCTGGGTAATCCTGGAATGCGAGCAATTAATTAGGCTAGAGCATTTCTTCAGTGTGCCCGGCAGATACCATTGGATGAATGCGACATTATCTATTATCTCGGTATGCCATGACGAGCACGAGAATTTAGAATGCGGCATCTTGCAAGAATCGGGTATTCATGCAAAAACTCAACCTATGACTATGAGATAGAGCCAAAGAACATGATGCTGAGCTATTCCAATGGAAATATCTTAAAGAGTCTGCTATTGCCATACTTGAGCAATACAAAAAGCAACGGGATTTAGTCCCTATTTCGTCTATTATTGCTGATATACTTTTCTCGCAAGTGACATGGCTTAGCTTGTGTTATGTGCAGGAGAAAATAACCGGTGGTGGCAAAACAACTCTGAAGGATTTGCTGTGATTTTGCTTGTCATATTTACCTGTATACTTCTAGCTGTAAGCAAGGGGGATTTCCCCTGGATATTGTGACCTCTCCTATGTGAATAAATCTTTCAACCAGACAGTCTTCACATAAACTAGTACAAACTAGCATCTCAATGGAACTGATTGGCAGCTTAGGTTCATCCATAGAAGTAGATCAGATTGCCTGGTGAGATGTCATTATAGAGGCATCTAGGATTTGGTTTCTTTTCACAGCATTTAAGACTAACGAAATGAGTGGAGGTGTTGGACCTCATTCATTTGAAGCATTTCAAGAGAAACAATTTTGATCAGAATAAGAACTTTCCTGAAGCACTTTTGAGTCATTCACTGGCTTATATTCCTCCAGAACATCTAATTCTAGAAGAAAGTGCCTGAATGAGCTCCATGGATATGCTACACAGTGTCTTCTCACGGAAGCCCTATTCTCATCTGACCAGTGGAAGATAATTGAATGCTGCTGGGCTATCTTTCTTCATTGAATCTTTTCCAGGCGGGATTGCCCTGTTAATTTTCTTCCGTCACTTTGGCAACTTTTTATTTATTTCATATTCCATTGCCAATACGGACGCAGTTCTAATTATAGTTGAGCCGTGCCACAGGGCAATACAATTTAACAGCATCAGTCTGGATCGGCACTGCATTCTCTAGCAGAATTCACCAGCAGTGAATTAGCCAGTTACCTTGGGCGCTGAGACCCACCTTATACACTACTTCTGCGCAAGTCCTGATCAATCTGAGGAAACAAAGAAAATCAAACAGCTGACATGCTTCTTAGCTTAACTTGAATGACCAAAGTTGTTAAATCCTCATTACAGGTGCCAAGTGCCCTCCAAAAAATCTCTAGCACTAATGCTTTTACTCCTGAACAATATTTAGTAATAATATTGACTGGGACAGCAACTAGTTACAGTTTGAGCCAAAAAAAAAAAAAAAAAAAAAAATCCCTGACGCTGCATCATCAAATTGATTCCATGAGCTTTTTTTTGAGCTTTTTTTGTTGCTAATTATCAAAAAGATTACCTCACTCAGTTTCAAGTTCCAAATTATGCTAAGCTGCCCAAATAAAATAAAGAATACTTTAGGAAGTACAACTCAGGTAGCATTTGCACCAACACTACAGGGACAACAGTTTTCATAACAGGACGCAGATAGTCAAAGTCATAATTCCTTAGCTAAAATTGGCACAGCAGAGATATGATCAGCAGCAAGACACTAGGACTCTCACAAGACCAAACTATGTTAACCATCCCAAGAAGGACTTAGAGCACGTGCGCAGTGTGGGAAAGGATCAATTGAGAAATTATACTGCCAGGAGGTAGGAATCAGCTTTTGCCAATAAAAAAGAATGAATGGAACAAATTGAAAAAGAACTTCCACCTTTTTGAAGCGATAATGCTCATGCAATTGGTTCCACCAAAGGTTCCTTCAACTTATCTTTAGGTCTACGCTTAAAGTAGAAGTACAATACCAATTGTGTGATACCCAGGACAGTTCCAATCCCATTTGGAACCTGACATGTAGGGGAAAAGGGTGAGATCGCTTCTGTTTAATGAGTTTCAATTTCAAAGTGAATGGAATAGAGGAAACTTTAAACTGAAATTAGCATTACATATAACTGTAAGAATAGTTGAATGAAATTAAGAAGCTTACATAAATGAAGACATCATCATTAAACAATCCATAAAGAAGGAAAGACGTGCTCATCAGGAATGTGGAAAGAGAGAGATAGAAGGGCATGAATTCGACACTCTTCGTACGGATCACCAAATTCTGGAAGAGAGGTCCAATCATTTAAGATCCTCAATATCAAGTTAGCCAAAATAATGCAACCACTTTGATGGATAAATAAAATACAAGCCAGTCGCTAAATGAACTTACAATTGCAAAAAGCGGAGAAGCAAACATTGATATGAGCGAAGCACCACTCAATGACCCCACAGTAATCCTTCGCAGGGCAGGTTCAGGTATTTGCAAACTTCCAGCAACTACGACTGCAAAAGCACCAATAATTGCTAGGAGAAATCCTGTCATCCTCACCTGCCAACACCACCAAAGATTTCTTAACACAAGCTACCAAGAACTTTAGAAAATACGAGCACAAGCAGATAGGAAGATGTGCTTTTTGAATTAAAAGAGATGGGCTAACCTTGTTTGCTCTGTCAGCAAATGTTATGAAGAGAATTATGTAAACAAACTGAAACACCGCACCCGCTGAATTGACTGTCATAACCAGGAGATTATCGTCTGATACAAAGGGCGACCCATACCACATGCAAATCAAGCAATTTAGGAGGGCATATATGTATGGCAAGCCAGAGAAATGTTCCGTAGATTTGTTTCTGACAATTCTTTTGAATGTAGGTCTGCAAATTAGGAAATTCAAGAACACATTCAATAGAGAAACTTGTGACTTAAAAGTGAAATGGAAGTAGGTGATCTTGCATCTTACATTGGGGACACGAAGAGGCCAATAGCAAAGATATTTCCTGCAACACTGCATTGATCAGGCTCTATCGCAACATATTGCTGAAACCAATTGTGAATCAAACCCCTCCCATGTAAAATGCAAAAAACGAATCTATATTTATGAATAAATGTAAAGTATTGCGAATCCTTCATTAGTCAAACAGCAAATCCTTATGCATTTCTTAATGATCTTGCCGCACAAAGATGAAGAACACGTAACCTCAAGAGTTCTCTCTCTGTTGCAGGCATTAGAAAGTCCTCACAGAGACAAGCTTTTGGTTAACATCAAGGTCCCAAGTTTTACCCTCTCGCATCAATGGTAAAAGAAACAATTCTACGTGAGAGCAAAAAGTCCCGATTCTCAATCTTCGTAAGTATCACCCCCTTTTTTGCAAATCTAAACATACAAGTTTCGCCTTCAACCCATCTTCTTGTTCTTCTTCTATCTGGGTGCTGGGAGTTTTTTTAAGCTGTTGTGATTTCAGATGATGAATAAGCTCATGGAATCAATCTCCTAGTCTAAGATCGCCAAAAGGGCATTCCATTCAGCTTCCAGTTTAGACCTCAACTACACACGCGTGATCTTGCAAAATCAAGAACTGATAACAATTTCAAAGAAAGGAAGACAATAGAGAAAGAACCCAGAAAAAAATCAACCACAGTACTAGAAGTTCAGGAACTTGAGAGGGGCATAGAGACAGAGGGAAAAGTACCAGCTGCCCCAGCAGCATCTTTGCAGATTCTGGAGACGAAATACAAATGCACGGGAGTCATCGCTCCTTCGACGCCCATGAACCTTGCAAGGTTTCCTCGGTTGGGATCATTCAAGCCGGAGCCTTTCTGCAAGAAAATGAAGAGCCCTTTTATGCTGAAGAATATGCCTTTGGTGGGTTAGTGGAGGGGGATTAAAATATAGGCGTTTTCAATAATAGCTCCCCCCATCTTGTCGCCATGCTTGATCTTGTCCTTTTCAAGAACAAAGAGGCTGTAACACCATTCTCATCGAATCCATCAATCAATGATAAGATATTTTTTTCCACATCAATTGACCCCTACACCTATACTACAACTCCATCAGGCAGACAGGATAAGGAAGAAGATGACGACGACGTCTGCCTCGATTGATCAAAGGCAGTAGGGCTTTCTTCAGATGCTTCAATGGGGTTCCCTCCCGAGTAGCTGAATGATCATGTTCTGTGATTTCTGTGCCTTTGGGTTGGACTCTGTTCTCCTTATGATTTTCCCTTTTTCTATTAGTCAAACCAATTAAAAAGATAATTGAATAGAAAAAAATTAAGAAGAGTAATAATTGCTAATTAACTAAGACGAATTTTTTTAGTTTGGAAGCCATTCAATTTCGTACTTAATCCGCAATGTAGTCTCAAGCAATTGTTTATATCGATTCATATATTACTTGATTTGTTATATCAATTGAATCGATTTCACACAACTAAAATGATCCATCTCTTCTGTCGATTTTTAGGGCATGCTCTCTCAAAATTAATCAGATGCATTTGAGATTTTACTTTTAAATAGTGTAAACCAAACAAAGTAAAAAGTTTCCGGGGGCAAAACTGGATTGGTGGAAGTGAACCTAAATAATCTGACCTTTCAGTTTATAAAACTTGAATTAGAAAAAAGTCAAATTTGGATGGGCGTTAGTTGTCCTCGTTAAGGGTTGCTTGACCTAATATAGGATATTGATACCAGGAAATTAATGACCAGACGAGAACAAAAGTGATAGATGTGGTGGGTGAGGCATTGTTTTGCGGATGGACGCTCGTGTGGCTCCTGCAAGTTGACTCAATTAACACCGGCCAAAAGAATTAGAGCACACGTCCTTCATGTGAAAATATAAATAAATGAGAAAAAAAACTACGAGCATTTCAAGATTTGTTCTTTAAGGGAGAAGACAAATTGGGATATTTGGGAAAAGGTTGGAGATTTACCGAATTATCATTCAAAGCGTTGGAGATTTTGTTTACTTCTGAATTGCGATTTTTTTCCTCATACGATGCGATACCATTGTAATTTGCCATAGATTTATTGTGGAATTTAATTGAAAAGTTTGAGATTGTAATTCTCTTATGGGAGTCCACTATTATATAGAGAGATTTGAGTTGGGGAGTAACTCTTAAATCAAAGCCTGAATTTAGTTTGAACTTTGGTAATATTAATCACCAAACATGGTGGTTCTATCCTTGAAAATGTATATAACTTATAATTATGGTTATATGATATTTGTATCTTTATAAAAAGGAATGATACAAAAATAGAAATAATAAAAAATTGGTGATCGGATATTCAACTTGAAGAGTTACTCTTAAATTAAAAGCAAGAAATGAGTGCTAACTTTGGTAATATTAATCACCAAACATGGTGGTTCTATCCTTGAAAATGTCTAATTTATCATTATGGTTATGCATTATCAGTATCTTTATTAAAAAAAATGGCACAAAAAAGAAAAAAACTTAAAATTGATGATTATATATTCGACTTAAAGAGTCACTCTTAAATTAAAAGCGTGCAATTTGTTAATTCAGTTTTTTTGATCAATTTTGATAAAAAAAAAATTGTAATTTAGGACTAGTCATCGATCCCCAGGTCGCGCCGGGGCCCGATTCGATTCGACAATTCATACGAAGCGGGCCAAACGGGGTCCGTTGGTAACCCGAATGATTTTCCCGCCCGAACATTTTCGGTTCGACAACCACCACGCCGGGCGCGATTTCCTAAGAAGCCAATCCGAGGGGCAAATCCGTCATTTCGGAGCGTCCGACGGCCTTCCGTGAATGTCTCGTACGACCGGCCCCGGACGAGGGCGTATAAAAGTAGGCGGCCCCGCAAGTCCGCCTGCTTTCCCTCTTCCGAAATTCGATGATTCTCTCTCCTCGCTTCCGCAACTCCCCGACCCTCTGCACCCGCCGCCCGATCAGGCATTGATCTTCGGTCAAACCCCCGATCCCCGCCAAGTCAATTCGCGAGAAGCCTTCTTCTGGGGCTGCTGCCGGAATCACCGGTTCGTGCCGCGCGGCGTCGTCTGTTCGGTGGGTCTTGGTTCTCTGTTCCGATGCGCGGAAAGGAGCGCTTTTTGGCGTTTCGGTTTGATGAGGGAATGTTGGGTTCGTCCGGTTTGGTCGGGGAAATGTTGGGTTCGTCTTGGTTTGGTGGTTCTGTGGAGATTATTGTTAGTGTTGTGCCTGCTCCCGTTGGTCGGCTTTTGCGAGTTTCGAGTTTCTCGAGGTCCCCGCTTGTTGTGTGTGCGTGGATCTGTTGCAATGCAGGGCATCATCGGAAACTGATTGGAAAGAGGATGCTGCCCGTAGTGGCATTCGTCTCGCGTTTTTCTCTTAGAGTAGTTTAAGTTCGTGATAGATGAAACTTGAGGCATATCTGTTCTTGCAGGCCGATGAATATTGGAAATTCTCTTGTTTTAATGGGATCGTTGTATTGGGTTCCTACTTTTGGCAGCTTGTTTTGCTGGAAATGTCTGCTAGCAGGCAGGGATTAATGTAGTTAGATAAAGATCGTTTTTTTTTGTTTATGTTACTGATCAGACTTCCGGTTCTGTATTTCATTTTCCTCCTTTTCTGCAGAATCTGCATCGAGATGACGAGTTATACCCCCAAAAACATTCTCATTACCGGGGCTGCTGGTTTCATAGCATGCCATGTCGCCAATCGGCTCACTCGCAACTTTACAGAGTACAAGATTGTCGTGCTTGACAAGCTCGATTACTGCTCGAACCTGAAAAACCTCCTCCCATCTAAATCCGCCCCCAATTTCAAGTTTGTGCAGGGAGACATTGCCAGCGCGGACCTTGTCAACCATCTCCTCATAACAGAATCCATTGATACGATAATGCACTTCGCCGCCCAGACCCATGTCGACAATTCTTTCGGTAATAGCTTTGAGTTCACCAAGAACAACATTTATGGCACTCATGTCCTTCTAGAGGCATGTAGGGTCACTGGCCAGATTAGGAGGTTCATCCATGTCAGCACCGACGAAGTTTATGGAGAGACAGATGAGGATGCTGTTGTAGGAAACCATGAGGCCTCTCAACTTCTCCCTACGAACCCCTACTCTGCAACGAAAGCTGGAGCAGAAATGCTCGTCATGGCATATGGCAGGTCCTATGGGCTACCGGTGATAACGACCCGAGGGAACAATGTCTACGGTCCGAATCAGTACCCTGAAAAATCAATCCCGAAGTTTATCCTTTTGGCCATGGCAGGAAAGCCTCTTCCAATTCATGGAGATGGTTGTAATGTGAGGAGTTACCTCTACTGCGAAGATGTCGCAGAGGCTTTTGAGGTAATTCTACACCAAGGTGAGGTGGGTCATGTATATAATATCGGGACAAAGAAGGAGAGGAGGGTGATTGATGTGGCGAAAGACATATGCAAGCTTTTCTCCATGAACCCGGAGATCAGCATCCAGTTTGTGGAGAATAGACCGTTCAATGATCAGAGGTACTTCTTGGATGATGAGAAGCTGAAGAACTTGGGTTGGTCTGAACGGACTAGTTGGGAAGAAGGGCTGAAGAGGACCATGGAGTGGTACGTCAAGAATCCTGACTGGTGGGGAGATGTCTCTGGCGCTCTGCTTCCTCATCCGAGGATGTTGATGATGGCTGGTGGGGTCGAGAGGCATTATGATGGGCCTGAAGAAGGCGAAGCATTGCCTCTTCCATCTAATTCTGATCAGACCAACATGGCAGTTTCAGGCGAGAAACCATCCTTCAAGTTCCTGATTTATGGTAGAAGTGGCTGGATTGGGGGCTTACTTGGAAAGCTCTGCAAGATGCAAGGGATTCCGTTTGAATATGGAAGAGGGCGTCTCGAGGACCGGTCACAGCTCTTGGCAGACATTGCAAATGTTAAACCGACGCATGTCTTTAATGCTGCTGGCGTGACTGGTAGACCCAATGTCGATTGGTGTGAATCCCACAAAACTGAAACAATCCGCACAAATGTCGCCGGAACGCTGACATTGGCTGATGTCTGCCGGGAACATGGACTCCTTGTGATTAACTTTGCCACCGGCTGTATATTTGAGTACGATGCTTCCCATCCAGAGGGCTCTGGCATTGGCTTTAAGGAAGAGGACAAGCCCAATTTCACTGGCTCCTTTTACTCCAAAACCAAGGCCATGGTGAGTTATATTCAGAATTTCTTTTCCAATTTGCAAAATGCCATCGGGAAGCTGATGATTTATATCGCCTCTTCTTCTTAATCAGGTGGAAGAGCTCTTGAAGGAGTATGACAATGTCTGTACCCTCAGAGTCCGTATGCCTATCTCGTCGGACCTCAACAACCCCCGCAATTTCATCACCAAGATATCTCGTTACAACAAGGTGGTTAACATCCCCAATAGCATGACCGTCTTGGACGAAGTCCTCCCAGTTTCCATAGAGATGGCGAAGCGGAACCTGAGGGGTATATGGAACTTTACGAACCCCGGAGCTGTGAGCCACAATGAGATCCTGGAGATGTACAAGAGCTACATTGACCCTGATTTCCAGTGGGTTAACTTTACTTTGGAAGAGCAAGCGCAGGTGATCGTCGCCCCGCGAAGCAACAACGAGTTGGATGCGACCAAATTGAAGAACGAGTTCCCCGACTTGCTATCAATCAAGGACTCGCTCATCAAGTACGTATTCGAGCCAAACAAGAAAAATGTCACGGAGTAACTGGCTTTCAGGGTAGGTATCCGGATCGGTTTCCTGCTTAAGTTACACGAAACGGCCTCTTACACTTCTTTTAGCTTTCTTTAGAGTTATCGTTGTTCGTAATTATCAGCATCAGGTGCTCCTCCTGTCAAAGAAATTGAAGTTGAATCTGTTAGGGAGTTCTTTCTCTGTTTATTTGATTCTAGCTCACCCCATGTGACGGTGGTAGAAGCTGACTTTGGAGATGCCACATTGTATTTTAATAAGATTTAACCATTTTTTGAGCGTTCATCCTGTGTGTCATCCTATGTACTTAGCGTACTACAATGTATGGTAGGGACATTTTTCTGTCTTAATCAATGTTTGGTGTCGTTGTTCTCCAAACAGTCTCCATACTGCAATTTTTAGTAGGAAAGTATATGGTGGTCGACTATTGGAAATGCAAACAGAAAGAAGCTCCATCTTCAGTTCCATGCATCCCTCATTGCTTTCATTCAACTGCAAAATTATTGAGTAGAACCGTTTTTCCGTTCCCTTGAGGGAGATAAGATGAAAATGGTATGAGATGCTGCACAATCCATCATATCTCGACTCGTTGCACATCCAAGATCAGGTCGACTGCCACAATGCAATGTGGGATCTACCCAGCACATCATTTAAAAGAAGACGGGATTGACCTGTAAAATGAAACTTGGCAACTCGATGGCAAAATTTGTGGGAGTACGTGGTAGATGAACGGAAACGCCTTTTGTAGCTCATCTTATAGTTGTTGAAGCCCCATAAATTGAAGATGAAAGGGAGTATTCTTATTCACAGATATGACAGAAGGCAATGAATCTCTCATCCTTTTATATAAATTGACCAATTTCTCATCCTTCTAACGCGGGATCATCTGAAGAAAATCTCCAAATGAAGATGATCAAAAGCTTCTGACATCTTGTCAGAATCTAGACATCGAACTACTAGATCTCAGCATAGCTAAACTTCTAAGGATCAAGAAGGTGTTCTTTCTTTCATGAATCAAAGATTCTTCAAGGATTCCTAGAAACTGCGTAGCAATGAGCGTAAGTCAAAATATACACTTGACTATATGGACAAGGAAATGCAACAGCAAACTCAAGGCTTTTACTATACGCTATGGACATGCAAGAAGAGATTAAGGTTTTCTTTGACTTGACAGCACTGGTTACACCCAGCAGGTCAGGACAAGCAACTCAAATGAGGTGATGAGATCCATCGACACTGCAAAACAAATCAGACATATCATACAAATCAATCACCATGCAAATCGTAGGTGAACATAAGTACCAAAGGACAGGCCAAAATTGCAAGTTACATAGGCATACCTTTAACAAACTAAGTTGCTTCAACGTAAAGGGCTATAGCCTGGCTTGTGGATGACTTGAGCTCTGACATGAAAAAAATGCAAAACATTGAAATGGGCATGCTTGAATGAGAAACAAAGAACTTGCGCAGGTGTAAAAACAAGTTAGCAATGAGCAAACCTTCTGATTCCATCTGCAACCAATCTCTCGTGCAAATCAATGCTTGACGGATATCTGGGTCAAGTGAACTTTGAACTTGATCAAGCATTCTGGGCCCACTAGTAAATGTTGATTCCAGACCGCCAGTTGACATGGGGGTGCCCAAAACATCTCGTGCCATCATGGACAATATAGGGTAGCGAGGAGTGTGAACCTTCCACCAATTTAAGATGTTGAAATCACAATTACGAGGAAAGACTGGTTCTTCCAAGTACTTGTCCAAGTCAGATACCCCACTTTGATTCTGAGATGTCTCATGGAGGAACTTGTCAAAGCCCTTCAGTCTATCTCTAGAGTCACTGCACATACTGGGCAAGCTGCTGCCAGGTAAAGCTGAACCTTGATCAACCAATGAGGAGCATATAGAATATGCATCGAACAATTGTTTAATCCCATCAGATATCTCTTTTATTCTATCCAGAGCTGTACTGCCATATATCTGAGAGTAGTAATACTCGACCAACTTCACCTTGAATCGTGGATCTAAAATGACTGCGGCAGCCAAAGACAAACTACATTTATTCCAGTATTTGTCAAACTTAGTTTTCATCTTCTGCACAATGTTACTAATGAAGTCATCAGGATTCTTGCACCATTCAATCAACTGGATGTGTACATGGCAAATCTCTGGGAAGTAGACATTCGCAGTTTGACATCTGTTGCTCGAAAGGACAATAGCAATTTCATACAAAACTTTCAAATATCCACAAACAGTCTTCGCCCATTCCCATTCTGTGTCACTTAAAGCAGATGTGTACAAGGGGTCGTGCTCTTTCAAAAGAGAAAACGCACCCCTATACTCTAATGCTGCTTCAACCATGAGATATGTTGAGTTCCATCGAACTGGGCAATCAAGTGCCAGGCTCTTTGGGCTATTAATTCCAACTTGTTGAGCAAAATCATTGAGCTTCTCTTGATTTACCTTTGAACTCTTAATATATCTCACGCTTCCACGAATCTTACGTGTCACCTCTCGCAGCGCTTCAATTGCATCTTGCACGATGTCAGTCACAACGTGTGCAGCTGAACGAACATCCAATAATTGACCAGCACTCAACTGAGGCTTGCTCTGAGAGATCTGCTCTTTAATTTTCATGACAATACCCTCGTCAGTGGAACAATCATCAAATGTCACAGCAAACAACTTACAGTCGACATTCCATTCCATTAGGCAATTGATAATTACTTCTGAAAGCATATCTTCCGTGTGAGAAGAATCGAGTGTAACAAAATTAAGAATCTTCCTCTTCAGCCTCCAATCCTCATCAATGTAATTTGCTGTCAAAGACAAATATTCAGCATTTTCTATTGAGAACCACTTTTCAATATTGACATTGATTCTGCCTTGCAGATTATTTAATGCCAAACGCACTTTCTCCTTCTCTTTTCCGTAGATTTCCATGCAGGAATTCTCAACAGCACCATCAGATGTTACATCAAATAGTGGCTGAATGTTCTTGACAAATACTTTAAATCCAACATGGTCAACCATGGCCAGAGGGTAACCATGCAAAATGATCATACGGGCAAGATCAAGCCTACTGCGATCTTGATCAAACTTACTGCTTCCAAGACTAATGATTTCATCACGCTTCACCTCGTGATCATACTTTAAAGCCAGAGGCTTAGCAAAATCTTCTTTTCTCTGTCCCTCGTCATAGCTAATGCCAGCGAGGGCAAGCGTGCTTTCCTTTTTCCTTCTTTTTGCTGAAAGCAGTTGAGACACGTCGTAGTTAGATCGTTTCAAGCATCGCATCAAGTGATTCCTCAAATGTGTTGTTCCACTATTACTTGATCCACTGAGTTTCTTCTGACAGTGTAGACAAACAGCATAACATATATCGGACTTTCGGATGCGTTCAAAATGATTCCAAACAACAGACGTCAACCTTTTTGGTTTCTTGATAGCTGAATCATTTGATAATTCCATTGCATCAGGTCAAGATGAGCCAAAAGCTGCACAGCGTCAAACCATATGAGTGATGCATAGATCCCTTTTGCAGCAAGAAAAATCTCTCCTATGATTCCTATTCACAGATTTTTCATCACCTTCACATCAAAATTAACACAAAAAATACGACATGCAATTCTCGAAACACATTAATGCAACCTTTCCACAGGAAACCACAATTCCTTTCTAAAGATGATGCGATAACTCTTGTAATAGCACATGAACTGCACATACATACAGGACTAGAAGGCCAACGAAGAGATGGAAAAAGAGAGACACTGATTGGCCAAGTCCTAAAAGGCTAAATCCACACCAATGCATAAAACACTCTACACTGGGAATATAACCCAATCATATGCATTTGATGTTACTCGAGAGATGGCGAAAATTCATCGACATGATCCAGAACCCACGCCGGAATTATCGACTCCGTCGAGAAACATACAACAGCTAAGCTACACCATGCAAGCCATGCACTATTTTAACTCCATGTCCTAAAATGACCAGAATTCAGCACATGGGTGGCAAGAAAATCCAAATAAAAAGCAAGCCCAGCCAATGACTTGAACCAATCTTCCACCACACCAGTCACTGCACGAAGCACTCAATCAACCGACAACGTAATTCTCGACCTCAAATTAAACATCTCGACAGGTTCTTCAAGGTGGGTCAGGACACGGTTCGGAGGAAAGGTGGGGGGGGTGGCCAGAACACGACCAGAACGCGCGTAATCGGAACGTAAGACGCGAATGCACGAGGAGAGAGAGGCGGGTCTTACCGGCGAAAAACCCGAGCGGGAGCGGGAGCTGCTCGCGGCTGGTCCGGAGTCCGATCGGAGGATCCGGCAGAGTTTAGGGTTAGGGGGTCGGGGAAATGGACTGGTTTTGGGTAAGATCCGAGCCGGACGATGAGGAGATGGGGATTGGTTGGTATTCTCGGCCGGTCGACCGGAAACCGGATCCCGGGTTTAATACGATCCGGAGAATACGGGGAAAAGGAAAAGAAAAGGTGGAGCAACCCGGATACGGACCCGGGTGGGTTTTGGACATTGGCCAAATCCAACCACCCGCCGAGGTTCGGGTCCGAATCCGAGGGTGGATTGCTGGACCTTGAGATCAAAAGGAAATTAAACTCTACACATTATGCGTGTAGAGATCAAAAGGATATTAAATTTAATGCACGGGGAAATGCAGTTCTTTGTCTGAGTTTACTAAATTCTTCCGTCCTGGTTAGTAACTTCTTAATAAAAATTAATTTCAAACATCTCAATCAATAGCAACTAATCCCCAACCCCAACACACTCGTTTAACATCCCAATAGGTTAATCTTTCTCTGGGAAAAAGAGGGCTGGCCGGTCCACTGGGCCTGGGTTCGTGGAATGAACCGGGGGGATTAACGGAGCAACTCGGAGAAGCCGAAGAGAAGCGAGGGACGGAACCCGTCGCAACGGGCCCGGCGGCAGCGGCAGCAGCAGCGGCCGCGTCGAAGAAGGTCCGTAAAGGGACTCGCACGTGGCGGCCGGCGAGGGGGTTGGCAACTGAACGACCACGTCGCACAGGGCGGCGGCGGCGGCGGAGTCGGCGGTGCACGCGAAGGCTGCCGGCGTGCGCTCGCAGGCCTCGCACATCCACGCTCGCTTGTTGGCGCCATGGACGCCGGCATTGTAGGCCGGGCAGAGGAAAGCCGCGTCGGCCGCGCAGAACACGGTGTTGACCTGGCGGGCCTGCAGTTGCCGCACGGCCCGGCGCCCTCCTCCGAAGCTCTTAGCCGCCGCAGTTCCATCGAAACCCGTCGTCCGCCGTTGCCGAATGACGTTGCTGGAATCGCTGAACAAGTGAACAGAGGAGAGAGAAGAAAGAGAGTCTGAAATTGGGGCCCACTTCGGACACGCGTCGCTTCCTTACGGCCCTTCCTATATGTTGCGTTGGCACATTAGACGTAGGCTCGTAGCCAATGTTTTCTCGCATAAATCGAGCTCGAGCGACACCGCCAATGCTCGCGACGGAGCCGCGAGAGAGATCGAGAGAGGAAAGAAGGAGCAGAAGAAGATGGTGAGGAGGAAGCTGCAGCTGCTGCTGCTGCTGAAGCCCCTGGACGATTACGCCGTCGCCGCCCAGTCCCACGGTCTCCCTCGCATCGCCAACCCTCAGGTCCTCCGTCCACTCCTCTCTCTTGCGCTCCAACTGTTCGACGAAATCTCTCAACGAAATATACGGAATCGATCGGTCGATTCCGCCAGACTTTCGTATTTTGACGCTGGGCGAGTTATGGGCAATCTGGGTACAATATTTATGTTTCCGACGTTATGTGACGTGGGTTTGTCCGATGAAATTTTTCCAGATCCTACATCATCTGGACAGCAGGAGCAAGGTGCACCGCGAGGCCATACGGTTCTGCCAGAACGTGCTGCGGCGGAAGCTCGTCGACTGGGAGCCCATCTTGCGCGACAATGTGTCCCAGCCGATACGGAACGTGGACATGGTCGTCACTGTTGGCGGCGACGGCACTCTGTTGCACGCCAGCCATTTCGTGGACGACTCCATTCCGCTTCTCGGCGTGAACTCCGATCCTACGCAAGTTGCTGAGGTATTCTCGGTTTGTTCGATTTGCTTGTGTTTTTTGTGGTTTGGCCGAGTGTTTAAGCGATGAGAAATGAAAGCATCCATGAATTATGATATTGCTTCTCTGCAGGTTGAAGAGTTTGGTAATCAATATGATGCAACGAGAAGCACCGGCTTCCTCTGTGCAGCAACTGTCGATAATTTCGAGCAAGTAAGGTGTCATATATCTCTATCCAAAAGTAGGAATTTTGTAGACCAATTTACTTTTCCATCTTCTGTAGATGAGTGAAAACTTCTAGTGTAGTTGCGCCAGGACACAATCTTATGCCAACTTTTGTGTCAATGAGATTATATGTGCTAGAGTACCGGATCTTCTGCTATAAAGGGAGGGATTTTAATGTGTGACAACGTAATGGTATATGCATTTGGCATCGGCAATGCTCAAGTCCCTAGCTTGGTCCTGCCTGTCTTAGGTTTAAGATTTCAGAGTTCTTGCTCCGCTGGCTTTCTTAGGTAGATATTTATCATTAATCTCGGTTAAAATGATGCTGATGCCAGTATAGTATCATGGGAATGTACGCAAGCAAAGTAAATATACGAGTTTGAAAGTCATGTTTGATATGGTAGAATCTGGTCACTACACTGTGTTGTATGTCCAACGAAACTCGACAGCCTTCATGTACAGTTTGACCGTGAGATCTGTCTTAATGATTGGAAGATCTCTTCCAGATACTAGATGACATTCTTGAGGGTCAACTACAACCATCTGAACTATCGAGGATATCAATCTGTGTGAACTCAGCACCGCTGTCAACATATGCTCTCAATGATGTACTAGTTGCACATCAATGTCCAGCAGCGGTCTCACGATTCTCATTCAGGTCAGGGGTGCTATGCAATGTGCTTATGACTCTCATTTTGGTTGGTCATGTTCACTATCTAAATGTCAACTACTTGTTTACAGAATCAAAAGGAATGGCCAGTCATGTTCCCCTGCAGTGAACTGCCGATCAAGTGGTCTCAGAGTCTCGACTGCTGCTGGATCAACGGCGGCAATGCTCTCAGCCGGCGGATACCAAATGCCCATTTTATCTCGGGACCTTCAGTACATGGTAAGAGAGCCTATTTCACCCGGAGCAGCTTCTAATCTGATGCATGGATTTCTCAATCCCGACCAGAACATGGAAGTTGCATGGTTTGGCAAAGAAGGTGTGATATACATTGATGGCTGTAACGTGTGTTACACAGTTAAGGATGAGGACACACTTGAAATATCTTCTTCCAAGGCCCCGGTTCTAAAAGTCTACTTGCCTCCTCGTTTGTTAGAAAAGAGAGTACTTCCGATTAGGCGGACTTCTGATGCAGAGAAACTGAAAGTATCTCGCCTGTAAATAACACGTGAATAGGTTGATGTCTCTTGTACCTGTGTCTAGTTATGCTCCCAAGTCATGTGCCGCTGGAAGAGTGATATATGGGTAGGGGACAGCTTCCCAGCTGTGGGCTGCTTATTAAAATGCTTTGTTGACAAGAGCTAGAACTAAAGAAGTTGAAATTTTTTGAAGTTGATTATTAATCACAGTTCCTAATGTGCATTCGGATCTTACGATGCTGGAGTAGTTTATGCAGTTCTCATGGTTTTCTAGTGCCTATTCTAAGCATTCAGAAATGGTCAGCATCGTTTGGACTCGTTACCTTTCAGGCCATCTGTTGTTGTGATGGCACCTGATGGTCTTCCTTACTTGGATAAGCATATGTTTGAATTGATCGGTGTTGGCCGGTGGGCAGTTTTGCCTTGATGTTGGATCTGCCTTTTACCATTTAAGTCCAATAATGGGACTGGGATTGAAATTTTGCTGGAATTTCTGGACTGTGGCAATAAATATAGTTGTGAACTTTGAGACTAGTCTCAGAAGCAATTGGTAAAATATAGTGAGGCCCAAGCCCCTCTCTCCCAACTCCAGGTAGGTATTTTCTTCCCACCATACCTCCCATCTGAAAATCATGCTGAGTTCTAGCATTTGCTCCATGTACTGGACTGACTGAATGTTCACGTGGGGGGTTGCTCCATTCGTGTAATTGCGCCTTTCTGGACATCGTGACATGGAGGCCCACTGCATTGAGAAACTCTTTATTTTCGTGCAAAGCGGACCACTCGATGTCTTTACTGTTCCGGGTACAGTCCTGGAATGTCCTCTTTGCAATCGTGTTCGTTTTACAGGCGATTCGAAGATCTAACACCAGCCAGCACTTGGCAACGCTGTGGACCCCAAGATTACAAAACCAAGCTGCGATCTACTAGCATAACTCTCATGTGCTTTAGGTGCCCCCATGGATTCATTCCAGCAGTTAATTACCCCAACGAGGCCAAGTGGACGTAAGCCATGACTTAAAAGAGTCACGGATGCCAGCTAGAAACAGGTCGAGTCTTATCCGGATTAGGTTTTAGCCTTGCCTTAGCGGTGAAATGCCCTCTAAAATGGTCTGGCAGTGAAATCTTATCTCACCTTTGTAGAACACCACCATTAGATCATCAACAAAAACAAAGATGATTACCAAACATGTTAGAAGTTTTATTTTTCGGATGTTAATTCAATTTTAAACTTTTTTAATTAAATGAATAGTTCTAAATCTTTTAATCAAAGAATTGGTGAAAAATCAATGACGTGGACAGCTGGTTAATGTTGATACTTTTTATAATATTTTTAAATTTTTTTTTATGATTTTTTCTTTTTCAAAGAATTTTTTTTTTAAATGGTAAAATTTGTCTACGTGAGTGTTGCCTGTATCGGGAAATTGATTAGAAGGACGAATTTAGGGCAAAATAAGTTAAATTAGAAAATTTATCCGGAAATTGATTAGAAGGACGAATTTAGGGCAAAATAAGTTAAATTAGAAACTTTAGAATTGAATTAACATTGATAAATCTAAGATCATTTTTACATTTACTTTGTCTAAAAAAAAATAAAAATAAACGGGTGGGATTAGCCTCTGACCAGCATGCGTTAGGACACTGTGAAACGTGATCCGATCTCCAGGTCCCGCGTGCCTAGCGGTCGCCTGATCATTGGAGGACCAACGATTTCCTTTTTTTTTTTTTTTTTTTGGGAGCCCCCGGAGAGACAGCGAGGGCGGTCTCCTGCGCCGGCGACACATGACTTTCAAAACCGCCCACGTGTCCACCCCTCCGCCTCCACACCCTCGAAAAAGAAAAATAAATATCCCCCACCACCTTCTCCCCCAAAATCATTTTTTTTATATTCTCCCCGCCCCACACACCACCTTTTCTTCCAAAAGGAACCCCGCAAAAAAGGAGAGAATCCCACTTTTCCCCCTTTCCCCTCTTGCGGTCAGCTCTCACCTTCCCCCCGTCGCCTTAAACCCTCTCCACTCCTTCCACTCGTCTGCTGCTCCATCTTTGACGCGCATTAAATTCCCGCGACTCCGAAATATCTCACCTCCCTCTCCCGCAGAATCCCTAGATTCCTTCCTTAGCTCCTCCTCTCTCTCCTCTCTCTCTCTCTCTCTCTATAGAAAATTCCTCATCTTTGGCGGCGGCGAGAGGCGGTTGCGAGAAATTTCCGGTCGCGGGTGGTTGCGTCGGGTGTGTATGTGCGTGGGGTTGGGGTTGGGGTGGGGGAGATGAAGATTCAGTGCAACGTGTGCGAGGCGGCGGAGGCGAGCGTCCTCTGCTGCGCCGACGAGGCGGCGCTCTGCTGGGCCTGCGACGAGAAGGTGCACGCCGCCAACAAGCTCGCCAGCAAGCACCAGCGCGTCCCTCTCTCCACCTCCGCTTCCCAGATGCCCAAGTGCGATATCTGCCAGGTATCCTCTCTCGCTTCTTTTTTTTTGGGCTGAATCGGTTTTTCTTTCTTTTTTTTTTTGGGGGGTGTTCTTCGGTGAATTTTTGGTGACGAATGATTTGTCTGTTTCTTGCGTTTGTCTTTGTTAACTTCTGGGTAGTTCTCGCGGTCTGTGCTTCTTCTTTCCGATGACGATCTCCCGATGGAGGGATTGACAGATTATGGATTGTTTTGTAGCTGACTGGTGGCAAAGTACTCTGGAAATTCTTAATTCATTAATTTCATTAATTTGATTAGAAATTTAAAAGAGAAAAGATGAAATCTGTTAATTAGGAGCACGTTTTGAAAATTTCTCATCATTTATTAAAAGTGAATTCTTTGTAAATAATGCGGCGTGTAATGTTTTCTCACGCAATTGATGCCCATCACCCTTGATTTGGGTGGCTGGTCAAATTTTCAAATTATGACTACCTATGTCAAGGTGACTGGAGGCTGCCCGCGTAACAAATTTGTGACGCAGGCTGTGTGCCATACATAAATCATTTGAACATTGTCATTCGCAGATCAAAAGATGTAGTTTCAGCTCAGCTGAAATGTTCAGCTCTATAAGCTTTTTGTCCCCTCTACACAGAAGGATTGCCAACTGGTTTATTCATTTGATGAATGATCAGTTCTCATCCATTGAGTGAGTCTCTGATTGCCAAATAGTATTTCATGTGTGGATATAAAGAGGATGTAATCTTCTCTCTATATGTTAGAAGAAGAGAGGTTTTATGCATCCTGTGGGGAAAGTTGATGTAATTTCCATTCCTTTTGAAGATGGCATGGCCACGACGTCAGCTTGATTCGCAATTTTCACTTCTTGGATGTCTTTTAAATGAAAAAGGGAGCATTTTCTTTGTCAAATTTAATTGATGCAATGTGCATTCTCTTGACAGGAGACGGCTGGATTTTTCTTTTGTCTAGAGGATCGAGCATTACTCTGTAGGAAATGTGATATAACCATACACACAGCGAATACATATGTGTCTGCTCATCAGAGGTTTCTTCTTACTGGAGTGACAGTGGGTCTTGAACCTACTGAGCCTCATCCCTCCTCTTCTTCGATAAATTCACGGCCTGGGGAAAAGATCTCTGAAATGAAATCAAAGTCTTCTTCTTTGTCAAATGGAGGCAACCAATTGCCATCACATAATGAGTACAACGATATTCCATCTGTACACACTGATGGCGTTGGAAGCTTGATAAATGCTAAGTTGCCATTTTCTGGGGGTTCTGCAGCATCAAGCATGCCACAGTGGCACCTAGATGAACTTCTTGGGTTCAGCGACTTTAACCAAAGTTTCAGCTTCATGGGCAATGGATCGTCTAAGGTGTGTGTTCTGCCAATTGTTTTCCGTGTTTCCTGTCACTGTTCAGGTGATTTTGTTGATTCTCCACAATCAATGCCAATGTTTTGATGTGTTCCATTTGTTGTGGGTGGGTTGTGCTTCTGGTGGGATCGATGGCAGAACCTCAATTTCTCGGTCCACCATTGGGTGGGTTATTCACGTTATTGTTTGATCCATGTTCTTACCTTCATGTTACATGAGCAAAAGATGCTGCTAGTCTTGCAAGAAGGTGGAATTTTTTGGCAGTTCATCATTTTCGTATGATGTCTCCTGCTACAATTTGTCATTTTCAATTTATCTATCATTTTTGAAATTTGGTTCATGTAAAGCCGAGTCAAAATTTCAGGTCAAGCCGCGTTGCATTTGAATTTATTCTTGTGCGCAATGAGGTCAAATTTCTGTTTGTTTCAGTTATTTATCTGGTGTTTTTTTTTTTTTTTTTTTTTTTTTTTTTTTTTTAATTTGCGTTCGGTTGTCTTCTTGCTTTCATGCTTGAGATTAGTGGAGATAAATGCACTTGTGTATTATTCCATTGAAAGTTCTAGATGTGGGTTTTTTTTTTTTTTTTTTTTTTTTTTCACTCTGTAGGTGTTTGGAAAACTGCCTGTTACTTTGAGATGGGATGAGCAGTTCTCCTAAAAATAATTTGAATTGAGTGGTTGAGAGGTGAGAGATTGTTGTAGCAGTGGTCCAGCTAGACGAACATCAATAGGGTCTATTGTTCCAGTCCTAAAATTTGACTCCATATCTACCTTTTAATAGAAAAAAGGAGAAAAAGGAAGGAAGAAAGAATCAGGTGCTCTTTGGTCTTGAATCTTGATGTACTTCAGCCATTTCACATCTGAGTCATGCAGGGACGGAGTTATCTGTCACTAACAATACTATTGCAACTCTCAGTATGCACAAAAATAAAGGCTGACACGGTCCGTAATATTCTGTTGTTTTGATGAGGTCTTCCAGGCAGACAGTGGCAAGCTTGGAGACTCTGATTGCTCCTCAATCATGAGAAGTTCTGAAGAAACAGTTGACGAGTGCTTGGGCCAGGTTCCAGATGCTTATTGGGCTGTGCCTCAGATGTCTTCACCTCCTACAGCTTCAGGTTTATACTGGCCAAAAAGTGCTCGGCGTCAACTGGATGCTGCTGTTTATGTTCCCGATATATCTTCCGCACCAGAGAATGATTTCCTGTGTCAAAGAAATGATCGCAGCATAAAACGCCGAAGACAATCTTAGGCCATGGGTTCAGCACAATCAGGTCCTGTAGAGAAAGAAAGAAGAAAAAGGGAGGGGAGGGGGGTGTGGGGTTGGATTTACTTTTGTGGCGTGCCTTCTTAAACTTATTTCAGTAGTCTCATTATGTCTTATCGCTGACAGTTTAAAGCTTCCCAACTTCTGTAGTAGGTCAAGTAGATATCTCAAGATGGTATGACGGACCGAGTAAGGCCGAAGTGAAATTTCGGGCAAGAACTCATGGATAGCATTAGTTCCAGTTTGCTGTACTGTAATGACTCAGGTTGTATGCTGGAGAAAGTAAATTCAATCTCAATAAATGGTATTTTCGCCGTTCCGAGCGCAGAGGACTGCCATGGTAAGTGGATGGTGGTGAATGCAAAAATCACGGACGTATGGTGGTGCAGTCCGTCGGATTGCAGACAATGATTTGAGCGATGACCATATGACGTGAAACTTTCATTCCTCTGATGTGAAGCCCTTCTGCTGCTTTGTTTTGGCCAAGCACCTGTCTTCATGTATAAAGATACGGCCGGTCTCAACTCTTTTCGCTACACGAGTAGATGACACTTTCGTGATTACGAAAATGCACCAATGTGATGATCTTTAGAAAGTGAGTAAGGATGCGTTTGAGGTCTTTTGCTTGGTACCACATCATTGAGGTTTAGGAAAAATGGTGCAAATAATCTTTGAATCTTGGTTCGATGTTTAACTTGATCATTGAATTTTTAATTTGTTCAATTTGATTTTTGAAATGTAACCCATGTTGTAATGTGATCTCTGAATTTATGATATATAATGTATGTTCAAATTAGGTTTACGGATTACTTGTGTTATTGTCACTTTTTGTATATTGTTTTCTTTCGGGTCTAGACGGGAGGGTGACGCGGGAGCCCAACTGGCGTATGGACCATAGGATCGGAAAGATTCCCTCGTGACCGTAGGTCCGATGCCCCTAAACAAAAGATCTGCCCGGTCCCGTCCCGTCCTGTTCCGTTCCCACGCCCGTTTATGCCCAGGTCGAGCTCCACGATAGTCCGCATCGGGCAGCAGCGGTTCCTTCGCTGGCACTCAAAGAAAGCACGCACGCGGACGCACACACAGGCCCCGTTCGAAACATGTCGTCTTTGTCAACGCTCCTCCTCCTCCCTTATAACCCTCCCGCGATCCCTCCTCCCCATCGCTCCTCCCTCCTCCTCCCCCGCCTCGCCGGCCCTCCGGAAACCGCCGCTCCTCCCCGGCCTCCGCCGCGACCCCGGCCCCCGACCGGCGCCGCCGGGAGCGATGTCGGCGCAGGGCGCTCTGTCCGAGGCCCTGGCCCTGATCCAGTCGGCCCCTCCCACGTGGAAGTCCGCCGTCTTCAGCAACCTCCTGATCTTCGTCGGCGGCTCGCCCATCCTCCTCGCCGGCCTCTCGGCGTCCGGCATCGGCGCGGCTTTCCTCCTGGGGACTCTCACCTGGCGCGCCTTCGGTCCCTCGGGGTTCCTCCTCGTCGCCGCCTACTTCGTCATCGTAAGCCCGACACTCTCGACATCCTGCATTTGATTCCGCCGCTTGTGGCTGTAGCGTTCTAGTTGCGATCGAAGATTTCGCGCTTCGCGGAGGTTTATCTCCATCTAGTGAGAGACTCTGATTTGCAGCATCCTGATAATTTTGGAGTGTTCCTGGTCGCTAATCTCTATCGGTGTGCTCCGATTGGTAGTCATGTCTGCTTTTGATTGTAATTTCTCGTTCTCATTGTACGGTCCTCTTCGTTTGCTACTCTCACTTTTGAGCTGCCGCTCATGATCGTTGAAGTTAATTTGCTGCGTTCTGAATTTGAGATTTGAGTTCTGTGTTAATTGAGTTGGATCCCTTAGGGAACTGCAGCAACGAAGGTGAAAATGGCGCAGAAGGAAGCTCAGGGGGTTGCTGAGAAGAGGAAAGGAAGGAGAGGGCCTAGAAGTGTGATTGGTTCCAGTGCGGCCGGTTGTGTCTGTGCTTTCCTTTCTATATTCAGCGTAGGAGGAGAGGCGTTCTCGCCTCTCTGGTTACTTGGGTTTATCGCTAGTTTCTGTACTAAGTTGAGTGATACTGTTTCGAGTGAGATCGGCAAGGCTTATGGAAAAACGACGTGAGTAATCTTTCTCACCTGCACTTGAGTTGATGGTTGATACTCGAATCTTGTGTTTGTGATGATAACTGATCATTTTTGTGCTGTCTCATGATATGTTCTTCAAATTAATGGTAATTTTGAACTCTCCCCTTTCTTCTGTGATATATTCTTCCTGTTTTTTGCTAGTACTTTGTAGCCCTCGAGTCATTTGCCTTGAGATTGATGTAATGACTGCAGAATACGTCAGATTATTACAAAGAGGCTGAAGAATGATACTAGTGATTACATGATCTATTGGTCTAGAGAGCACAACTACTTGCTTGGCAGTGTCTAGTCAGGTTATGTTGCATGGGATGCAGAATCATAGATGTACATGTACACATATATTGAGAGGGAGGAAGGGAGGGAGATAATTTCTTTAGGAATTGAACAGTTTAATCATAATGGAACCATCAGTTATGTAATTTGAGGAAATTTCTGCTATATCTTTCCAGTAACTAGACAGCTAACTTTTGGCGAACTTGGCATTTGAAGTGAGGTTGCCTTTGTGAAAGTGGATATCATGCTTGAATGCTTCTGCTATTTAGTTCCTAGAAACTATTTGCTTTCACCATTCACCATATATGTAACTCATCATGTATTGATGGTTCTTCTTCAACAGGTACTTGGTGACCACTTTTAAAGTTGTTCCTCGTGGAACAGAAGGTGCTGTAAGTCTCGAGGGAACAATTGCTGGAATTCTGGCATCAGTTCTTCTGGCCTTAGCCAGTTTTCTCCTGGGTCAGGTACTTTGGTCTTTCCAATCTAGGCATAATTCTAAAATATTTTGCCTGGACTTATTGTCTGATTCCTTTACCTAATCGTGTCATGTGCATTATAGGGCCTGTCTTATTTGCTTTGCTTTGCTGTGCTTGCTAATGCTGTGGACACTGCCAAGGCTATGTTTGCTCAATTTTAATGGTCTGGCATTTACTCTGCTTGCATGTCCATACCCCAGTTTTTAAATTTGATTGGTGCTTCTGTTTGGATTTATCAGCTAATGTGCGACCTTACTTTGTCCGTCATTTGCTTACTCTCTCTCTCTCTCTCTCTCTCTCTCTCTCTCTCTCATTGGGTCGAGACAGATAAAAGCACCTGAAGCCATCATATGTATCTTAGCTTCACAGATTGCTAATCTTGGCGAGAGTATAATTGGGGCGGCCTTTCAAGATAAGGAAGGATTTCGTTGGGTAAGGACTTGTCTCGATTCCATCACATTCATTTCCTGTCTGAGTTCAAAACTTGAAAGTGCCTATTACTAGATGATCATTAACACACCACGAGTGACGACAAATTACGGAGATTCATCTGTATCTGTCACGGATCCAGCTGGTCTGCTTCATTGCATTACATCCTAATAGTAGCTCACAATTTCTCTGGCTTCCTTATGCAGCTCAACAACGATGCTGTCAATGTCATTAATATCTCCATGGGTAGCATATTGGCCGTTCTGATGCAGCAAGCCTTTGTTCCAAATTTGTGACGGCACAAGTATCAACAGTACGAGCTCTCTAACATTGATAAAATCAAGCTAATCTAGACATACAGAAGGGTGAACGAAGAGAGAGAGAGAGAGAGAGAGAGAGAGAGAGATCCTTATGCCGAAAGCGGAGATACCAGATTTGAACAAGGGTTACAATACTGTAGACGGGGGACATATAGATCCCTTCAAATTCAGCAGCATCAGCATTTAATTAAATTCATCTTGTACAGTGCTCCTTTCTCTTAACGAGGCCAGACTGAGGACCATCGGGGGTCGGTCGATGTAATTGCGGCATTCTCTTCGCAAATATGACTTTGTACTGTGCACGCAATGTGCAGTTCTTTCACTTGACATTTGGATATCCATATTGGTGAGAAGGGGAAGGGATATCGTGAAGCCATTTATCAGGACCAAAAACACCAAAACGATGTTTTCTCACGATAGGAGAAAAGAGCGTGAATAGCTTTGCCTCATCTAGAACTTCATGCCGCTCTTTGCTCCTCATTTAAAGCCAAATGCCCCGAAATCCTTCGAGCTTTACAAATGACAAGTGTGATCTCAATGTTAAAAAGAAAAAGAAATGGAGGTTGGTTAACTTTAATTTAATCGAATGTAACATGCAAAATACATTTGAGTCAATATCAAGAAAAATTTTAAATTATAAAATTATCTTAAATTATCTTTTACTATAAGACGGATTTAGCCTCTATTAGTTTCTATTAAATTTTATGATTAAATTACTAAGTTGAATGATATGTGACAGTTGACGGGTATATTAATTTGAGGTTTTTACATTTTATTTGTCATATATATCGGTTTGTGGTTTTTTTAAGGTATCAATCCAATTTAATAAAAATTAATGAAGGATAAATCATTCATAAATGCAAAATTTTGGGATTTTGGGTGGCAGGTAAATTTATAACATGTGTATTAGTTTAGATTTTTCGTGGTATTAATTCAAATATATTTTTGTTAAGTGTAAGTAAAAAAAAAAAAAATTATGAAAAGAAGGAAAGAGGCCATGGAAGGCCCAGCCCACGAGCTCGAGGAGTCCCTTATCCCCTTATCGAAATCGAACCAGATAGAGAAAATCAAGACGCGAGCTTTGGCTCCCTGCTCTTGAGCGCCAGAGAGAGAGAGAGAGAGAGAAGAGGAGAGTAAAATGGCGATCCTCTGTGCACTCGCAGCGTCCTCATCTCCTTCAGCCATCTTCGCGCCCGCCAACTGCAACCCCTCCGTCTCTCCTCTCTCTTCCAAGGGGAGCGTCGCCGGGCTGTCGTTCCCACTGTCCAAGCCCGTCGCCGCGACGGTCGTCGGCCAGCGCGGTTTCGCCGTCCGGTGCCAGAAGGACCTCTCCGTCGTCCCTCTCGACCAGCGGTGGATGTTCGAGGAGTCCGAGGTCGACGGACCTGTAAGAACCTCTCCCTTTCTCTCTCTCTCTCTCCTCTTGTTTGTGTTTGTGCACGTGTACCGTCCATTTGACTGCTCTTGTAGATGGATAGTAGGGACGAAGTCCGTGGTTTTCTGGGTTCTTTGAGAAGAGGCGTTTTGGGTAATGCAAGTTTTCCGGTTTGGTTGATCTTGAGTGGCCCAATCATCATGGGATGGAAGGAGGTCTGCGACGTTGGAGAAAAATTTGGGATGTCATGCGTGGTGTTGTGGTTTTCTTTTTTTGGTTTTGTAGGACATTTGGAACAATACGTGGTATCCTAAAGCTCGAGATCACGTGAACACGGATAAGCAGTGGTACATAGTGGATGCCACGGATAAGATACTCGGTAGGCTCGCATCGACCATTGCTATCTACATCCGTGGCAAGAATCTGGCGACGTACACTCCCAGTGTGGACATGGGGGCCTTTGTGATTGTGGTATGTACTTGAATTTTGGTTAGGCATCGCAGTATGTTACATTTGCTTTTCCAAGAAGACTAGCCGATGATTTAATTTCCCTGTCGTTTGATTTGAGGAGTGGACATCGCAAGATGCACACCATGCTTTATCATTTTTGACGTACGCACCATGGCCGAAATTACTACCTTCTTGTCTCAGTCCCATCTATTGGCCTCTCCCAATTAGGCATGTGTTTAACATGGTTTTTCCAACCTATCAGCTGGTCTCTTACAGTACTGCACAATCTGGATAGAAAAGGAGTTGAAAACATTGGACTCCAGATTATATAGTCTTCTTGCTGATGCTAGTTCAAATTTGTGTGACCTGATTCCCTTTTGTTAATTATACCTGAAATTTTCCCTATGATTATGCTAAATGACTGCTTTTGCTGGTTTGATAATCAACTAGTTCATATGTTAAAACTTTTCAAAGAGAAATGAAGGTTTGATCTGATACTCTTATCACTCTTAACTGTAAGCTAGGAAAAATAAGGTGCATGCCATTTCCTTTATCATGAGAGGGAAGTGGACATTATGATAAGAATGTTTACTTCTCCGTGACAGTTGAAACCTGCTATGGATTCTGCTGCAAGGATTTTAGATCAGTTCCTGTCATACAATACGTCATTACCATTTACTTGTGCACATGGTATCTATAGGTTAATGCTGAAAAGGTTGCTGTATCTGGAAAGAAGAGGACCCAAAAGCTCTACAGGAGGCATTCTGGAAGACCCGGTGGTATGAAAGTCGAGACATTTGACCAACTGCAGCAGAGAATTCCTGAGAGAATCATTGAACACGCTGTTCGGGGCATGCTTCCCAAAGGAAGGGTAATTTTATGAGCCTTAATAATCAAATCTGCACACCTTTCTCCCTCCTCCTTTTGCATTACACAGGCAGATTTAATGGTTGCTTTTCACCATAGTCACAACTTTTCAGACTGGTATTTCTGTGCGGCATTCTAGTGGTATCATGGGATGGGAGATTGAGGACATTAAGATATTTCATTTGCCGACTAGAAAGACCAGAAGTTTCATTACTGACATAAATACTGCTGTCCAAAACTAAGTAGAATTGAAGTAATCTAGATGCGAGAAATGAGAACACTTGATAATATTCTGCTCCAGCAATAGTGTGGCACACTTAATGCATTTTCAAAATAACCAAGTCTTATTTGGTGGCAGTAGCAATTTCTATTCTGCTTTTATATCTAATAACAGGAAACGGCTTAGCTTATATTCATTCAGTTGATCAATTTTGGCAACATCAGGGCTCCTGGTTTTCTCTTAGAATTCTGTTCTCTAACTCAAGGATGTAGTAGCCATATTATAGTAGAATTTATAGTTACCAGCTTCTTTCTGTAAGGATTGAATATGCTTTGTATGGCTGTTCGGTGGAACTGTATGAAGGTATGATAGACAGATAGCGCTAACGGTATGCACCTTGTTAACTTCTACCTGTTGCTCCGTAATCTATATTTGATATTTGAACTCTTCTAGGGCCTCACGTTGCTTCTCTTAAGTTCTTCCTCAATGCCTAAGATCATTCCAAGTAATAGAGTTTAGCAGCTTAGAATGGAGTCTTTTGTGTGCAGCTTGGCCGAGCATTGTTCAACCACCTTAAGGTTTACAAGGGCCCGGAACACCCCCACGATGCCCAAAAGCCCATCGAGCTTCCCATAAGGGACAAGAGGATACAGAAGCAGACATGAATTGGTTTTGGTATTTTGCCGGAGAGAATTATAGCAATTATGAAATGTCCTTGTAAAGAATTGCTAGTCTTTAGTTTCCTTTTTGTGCAATGAAGTTTGAATTTTCTTCATGTGCTCCCATTTCCATTTCAATCTTGTTGCCATCTATGCTTTGTGCCATGGATGTAGGCGTGCCATACTAAACTCTAGTCTGCCATCGTTTACTCTGACTGCTGAAGTGGAGTTCATTCTGCAACTCCACCTACAGTTTGTCCGTGAAATGAGGTGGATGGTTCTGTAATTTTAATGCAATTCATTGAATGTTTAGCTGCAACAGAGAATTTTTTATATTGGTTATCTTGCAACAGAATCGTTTAATTCTCATTAATGCGAACCATGGAACCGAGAAGCCTCTCCTAAGAGTGCTTATGTGGGTATTGGGTATATGGAATGCAATGCATCGTATTACTGAGGTTTACTTTAGTATGCCAATGTTAATTGGCTTTGATTGAATGGTGTTTTCTTTCAACATATCATACTCAAGGATGTTGTTATCTCTTGAAATTGACTCTCTCATAAACTATGAACCCACATTCTTAAAGCTAGAAAAAGGACTGAGACAGCTGAACGCTAGCCCGTAGCATTTGTAGAGGGACATTGAGTTCTTATGATTGTTGCGCGACCCTCTCCTACATTTGGGCGAAGGTTGTGGCCCTCCCCCAGTCGGCCCTTGTCTCTGGTCAGAAGGGTCGCTAGCCACAGGCGAGTGGGCTCCCGTCCTGTTTTTCATTATTATTTGTGTGTGTTTTTTTTTAAAGTTTAAGTTTTTATTTCTTTCTTGGGTTTTTTTATGGAAAAAAATAGATTAAGGAAGAAAAGAAAGAAAACAAAAGAAATAAATAAATGATGGAAATGGCCTTGATCATTTGTTGAGTTCATTAACATGGCACTTAATTGAGAAAATATGGCATATTAAGCCTTTATTTGGAACTTTCCTTAGAATTAAGTTAAACTCTACAATTCGGTATTTTAAAATTTCTGTCCTGGGTTCGCTTGCTTCTCACTCGAAAAAGGATAAGTAAAATATTCACTACTTCAAGCTTCATGAACACGAACAAAATCCGTTCTAGCTTAATGAGCGGGAAGCCCCACTCATGGTGAACAAGTTTCAAACTTTTTTGCTATCAAATAATTCGTTAAAAATAATAGAATGAGAGGTCACCCTCAGAGCAGCAAGATCACGAGTAAAACAGCAGCGAATTTAACTAAAACATAACCGACATGTGCTGGTGACACAGCATGCCCAGCTGAGTTGCCTCCAGGACTGGAAGGTGGAGACGCTGGAGCCCACGGAGATGGAGCCACCGGAGACCACGGTTGTGGAGGCCAGGAGCCGGGAGGTGGAGGACTGGAAGCCGGAGGCGCCTCTGGTGCTGGAGGACTGGGAGGAGGCCAGGAGCCGGGAGGTGGAGGACTTGAAGCCGGAGGCGCCTCTGGTGCTGGAGGACTGGGAGGAGGCCAGGAGCCGGGAGGTGGAGGACTTGAAGCCGGAGGCGCCTCTGGTGGTGGAGGACTGGAAGGAGGCCACGCTGCTGGCGGAGGACTTAAAGCCGGAGGCGCCTCTGGTGCTGGAGGACTGGAAGGAGGCCCTGCTGCTGGTGGAGGATGAGAAGGAGGCCACGCCGCTGGTGGAGGACTTAAAGCCGGAGGCGCTGCTGGTGGAGGACTTAAAGCTGGAGGCGCTGCTGGTGGAGGACTTAAAGCTGGAGGCGCTGCTGGTGGAGGACTGGGAGCCGGAGGCGCTGCTGGTTGAGGACTGGGAGCCGGGGCGTCCCGTGAAGTTCGGTTAGGATTTCTGGAAAATCAAATAAAGGTAAGTCAGCTCGAAGTTCACTTTCTCTTTGTATAAGATTTGAGGAAAGAGAAGAATATGAGGGAATTACATCTTGAGTAGGGTCGTGTAGAGAAGCTCATTGCAAGTGTCCGGGACTCCGGCAAGACACCAGTGACTGCAGTCGTCAGTCGACTCTGCTTGGCCAGTGTAAATGGAGGGATGGCCGTCTTTCCGGAGCTGTGTGAGCAATGTCACATCGAGCAGTTTCGCCGGCTTCTCCATCATACTAAGCACATTGCTAAGAATACCCTCTGCTGGAATGCTCGGGCCCGGATAAACTGATCCCAACACCGGTTGAGTCTGTCCTTTGCAGGTCTTTTCACTCGTTTCGTTCCAGTCCTGGCCACTAAATTCATTCGAAGGAGAGTGGTTCAGGAAAATTGATGGACAGCATTAGGACAGATCATCACTGTTAAATAGACTTGTACTGTGAAGGTAGTGTGATCTTATAAAGACCAATTAGCGAAATCAAAATTAAAACTGAGAAAGAATCGGTGAGAAAAAAGCGAGATCGTAGTTTACTTGAAATGAGCAGCAGAAATTCCCTGGAAGAAGACTTGAGTGCTCAACGGATCGATATGGCCATCGATCCATCTGGACCAAGTTGTGAGCGCTATTTGGTACGCTTCCAGTATGTCCATGTCCTTCATCGTTGTGTTCCCTACCTGGAAATAATCCCATCTGCATTACACACGAAGAGGTCGTTCATTGCTCCGTTTCGTCATCTCGTAAATTCCTAAGGGGAAAACAAAGATCGAGAATGGACCCTCTCGGTTGTCCCTGGTGTAACCACCAAAGGTACGAGTTGAAGATCAACATGTGATTGCCAGCCCATTGGTCACCGGTGGTAATACTGTCCAGCTTCAGTACTCGTCCTATCTGCTCTTGTACCTCATCTACCAGGAAATTATTTTTCAACCACTTCACTGAAACTCCGAATTCCTAGAGAGATAAGCACAGGGTTAAAAGGTTCCTGAGAACCAATAGCACTTAATTCTTTTTCACGACCAAGTTGGTCGGAACCCAGTATTTTGCGATGATGCAGCAATCTAAAAGAATCGGTCCTACCAGGAAAGAAAAATCAGAAAGGTCCCCTTCTTGTTTCAAGTTGTATGCAGACTCTGGGACAGCGGAGTGAAGCATGCACGTCAGCGACTGCCACATGTTCTTGCTCAGGGAATCCCCAACAAACAATATGTTCTTGCCCCTCTGCCTCTCCAGAAAGTCACGGCCGTCGAATCTGCAATCAACGAAGTGCTTTAGGGGACATGTACTTCTCTAGGGTATTCCGGGGGTTGAAAGAGGCAGTTGAATAGGTATATGACAGCAGCCAGAAGCATCCAATGTGCGAAAAATTCTAACAACTCCGATGATCGACTAATGTCTAATTATAACCAAAACAACAAAGCTAAAGTGAGTATAGCATTCTGGAACTGACAGACATCGACGACATACCGCGGAAGGTCGCATTTGCTGGGCTTCCATCTGTACTTAAGGTAATCCTTATCAGTCCTGCCATTCTTCAGGCAGTCGAATGCTGGGTCTATGAAGGGACAGTTTGAAGCTTCGTAGATGGGGTATGAATCATCAAAAAGCCAACTCCCTTCGTAAAGATTGCAGTTCCTTAGCTGGCAAGACACGGACCCTAATCCAATCACCAAGAAAGCCACAAAGCAACGCCAGGAACCGAACCCCGAAGCCATTTTCGACAGGGTCTTGCGGGACAGCCTGCGAGCACTGAATTTTCTAGCATACAAGAAGGAATCGGATATGACTTATTGCCTCAATGAATCCCAAAGGACGGCATGCAGGAATCATTGCCATTACATGCCTTGAAAAAATTTCCTTTTTAATACGATATTTAGCGCGTGACGATCTTCTCTACATGGAAAGAAACGATCCTCCATATCGTTTTATTCTGACAGGAAACGCGGAGAGAGGGCGGCAGATTTGTTTCCCAGTTATTCAGCTCCAAGAAAACTAGCCGGTTATGAATAAAGATACTGGCTGGCTTGAGATAAACATGGAAGGTGACAATCCTCCATTTATAGCGTTGCCATTGTAAGTTCTTTTTGGGTAGATTACACTTCACAAATACGGATTCTCTCTGAACTGTTACCACTTGTCCTTATCTTTGATATAACAGCACAGTAATGGGTATCTCTGTAAGGGATAACATAGAAGAGGAAACGAGATTACTCATAATCACTGCTTCCTTATACAATTGATTAACCAAGGAGGGACATAATTGTCGCCCTCAATGACCGCTTTTCGAATTTTCATGTTGGCGCCAATATCATCGATGTGCGCGCGCGCACTCTTATACGGAATTGGCAATGAGAATAGCATTTAGTATCTCGTTCCAAGTGTCAGGAACGCCGGCGAGACACCAATGACTGCAATCGATCTTGCCTTTGCCATGAATTCCGTCGTATTTGGAAGGGTGCCCATCTTTCCTCAGCTGCGAAAGCGTTGTTATGTCGAGCAAAGTGACAGCCACGGCGGTCGTGGACATGTTGGCTAAAACTTCCTTCACCACAGTCACTGCCGGCGGCAGACCTGAAGGATACACGGACCCTTTAATGGGTTCCGTTTGTCCGCTACACGTGGATTTTGGTTCTTTCCATTCCTCACCCCTGAAATCATTATAAGATGTCAAAGAAACGAAGCATGCATATACATGTATCGATTAATCTTTCTATCACATCAGAGGATAGAACAGAGTCGCGTATGTACCACCAGATAAAATCTTGTCAAATTAATGAAAGTTCAAGAGAGATTACTTGTAATGTGTGGGAGAAATTCCCTGAAAGAACACTTTAGTAGTGGTCGGATCGATGTTGGATTGTACCCATTTCGACCATGTGGTTAGTCCATTTTGGAAAGCAACTAAGCGGTCCATATCTTTGAGTACTTTGTCTCCTATTTGAATGTAGTCCCACCTGATACACCAAAAATAATTCAGTAACTCAAGAATGACAGCTTTTCTTCAGAGAGTTTTGATCTCACAATTTCAAAAGCATGAATTAAAACTATGCTTGAGCGAGGAGCTCCTACTGCTACTAAAGGTGAATTTATCGCCTTCATCGAAACTAATTCTCTCGCGGTTTATTCACTATATATCATACTTAACACTCGACGCGCAGCAATATCTCACGGTTGCATCTTTCCTCTGTGAAGCCACCAGTGCCATGTGTTGAAAATCAGAACGTCGTATCCTTTCCATGCAACGCCGTCAGCAATAGAGTCAAGCTTAAGGACTCTCCCCATCTTCTCCTTGACAATATCCACAAGGAAATTATTTCTTGATAGCGCAATGGATATCCCATAATCCTGCAAAACAGTATCTTAATCATCTGTCATCGTTTACTTTATAGTCCAGGAACCAGAATGACGATGATATGCAGCACTTATACGAAGTAAATAGTGTTGCAACTCATAGTAGGCAGACTAATACCGATAGCGAAACTCACCGGGAGGATAAAAGTGGAGAGACCATTTTTGGTGGAGAGAGTGTACTTGGACTTGGGAACTGAAGCATGCAATATACAGGTGAGTGACTGCCACTGATTGATGCTCAGCGAGTCGCCCACAAATAGTATCTTCTTCCCCTTCATCCTCCTCAGGAAATCCTGGCCATTGAACCTGCATCACATCATCCTATACTAATCACTTGCCTCCATGAAGAAGTTCCAGAATCCAACCGCTCCAAATTTTCGTAATCACCAAAACAGTTCGTGACTTCATAATCCAAGACAACTTTGCTTCCCTGAACACGAGACGATTTTGTGACCCAAGATAAGAGAAAATGGACAGAGAGTTCAAGTTTACGACGTAGACCTGGGTAATGCACAAGCACTGGGCTTCCATCTGTAATGCAAGTAGAACTTATCGGGCCGTCCGTTCCCCTGGCAATTAAACTGTTTCTCAATGAATGGGCATGTTGAGGTGCTGTATAGAGGGTATGATACGTCATCATACTCCCAAGTCCCTTGGAATAAATCACAATCGCCGAGGTGTTCATTTGACTCTCCTTTGGCAATGCAATGCGCTTGGAGAAGACCCGAAATGAACAGAACAGCATAACCTGAGCTGATCCAACTTTTGAGCCCCATATTTTCGGGCATGAGCACGACAGCGCACGCCGGATCCAGACAATTGGACCCCGGAAAGTTGCGAGAGAATTTATATGAAAAATGTAAATCACATGGAGTTCGCCATGTTTATTTTATTTTATTTATTTTTGAACTTACCTATCCCCCACGGCAGAGAAACTATGTCATGGATTTTGAGTGTCAACTCAGAAGAATAAGAGTGCATGATTGTTCTTAGTTCAGTTCTCAAAAACTGCGGTCAATCGTTCTTTCGTTCATCCTTCCGCTGTTCAGTCCTCCAAAGCCTCAAATATAATTTGTTGAATTGTCCCAAAAACATAAACCATGAAAGCAGACTTGCAAACTTTCGCAGTGCCTACCGAAAAAAAGGGACGGATCTGTCATTCATTTGCTTATGTTAGATGAGTTTTTCTTTTGGCTGGCTTTATCGGAAAGGCCTGCTGCCTGCTAGTTTCATCAGGAGAGAAATGAACAAAAAGAAAACGAGATTTCCACATGTCACTTTGGTTACGCAACACAAAGAGGCAACCAATCCAACAAAATCCATTGCTTTATTATCTCCTAATTCAAATTTCTCACTATGAATGGGACCCAAAATTGAGCCCATGTTTGTTAAAGAATGAGATTGTAAAGAATCTCGTTCCAAGTATCTGGAACGCCTGATAAGCACCAATGGCTACAATCCATCGCCGTTCTCCCACCGAGGCCATACATAGAAGGATGTCCATCTTTACGTAGCAGCGACAAATTTGTAATGTCCAGTAACACCACAGGCTTCTTGATCTTGCTCAGCACACCCTTCAAGACCGCCACGGCTGGCGGCGGCCCCCCTGGATAAGTCGACCCAGGCATGGGCTGCTTCTGGCCCACGCAACTCTTCGCGCTCGGTTCATTCCATTGAGTGCCGCTGATACATTAAAACACACGAGTTAGAAGGGTTACAACGTACATTGAATTTTTAAGAACTTTCATAGTATCATCCCAAATGGTTTCGAGGGTAAGTACTTGTAATGAGAGGGAGAGATTCCTTGGAAGAAAACTTTAGACTTGGCTGGGTCGATGTTGGCGTCGACCCACCCAGCCCACGTCGTCAGCGCCTTCTCGAAAGCGACCATACGATCCATGTCTTTGTAAATCTGCTTTCCATCTTGTATATAATCCCACCTGGGGGCAGCAACAAAGCATACGAAAACATTAGTCCAATTTATCCCGTATAGATCTGATGTTAAGGAAGTCGTCATCGTCGAAACGACACCGTTTTTAAATCACGTCGAGACGTACGGTTGAGTCAGCCCTCGGCGGTTCCACCAGTGCCAGGTATTGAAGATGAGCATATCAATCCCCATCCACAGCTTGCCTCCTTGGATCGAGTCGAGCTTCAAGACCCGTCCGATCGGTTCGCGCACCACATCCACTAGGTACACATTGCGATCGAGCATCACTTTAACCCCATAGTCCTGTGAAAGTACGAAAATCATGCACCGGGACAACATGTATCTCAATACAAGCCACTCAAAACAGCAACTCGCTCGTGCGCCTTTGTTAGTTCCCACTCGGCATGCCTCATCAGTTCATGATGCTACACTTGCAATGCGACACAGGAAACCAAAAAGTGCGATTACAGCTAAAAAAAAAGGGAGTACAAAGCGCGCGAGCAGCGATTTCGCGCCTTTTTTCGAGCGACTGTCGGGTGGGTGGGGGAATGGAAAGGGCTGTCAATTTGCAGTTTTGCAGGAACAGAAATCTTGACTTTTTAGAACGCTCACGAGACGTGCAAAAGATGGGCAAGAGGACCAAACGGTCGGGCAAATACACGACAAAAGCTACTGCCATTAGCCCTGGATTCATGTCTGGCTCTCAGATAGATGGGGATGGGACAGATCGAATTTTTAATAGAATCTCCCATGAAAGGTTACTCCTTTAAGTTAATACAGTTCTGCAATCAGCTCAACCTCTCTCTGGTTTTTAAGCAGACATCGGCATAGTCAATGAATGTCAGCTATTGAACCACAGTTGCACATGCAAGAAAACATGGTCATGTAGATAAAAAAACAATAAGATCTGTTTGCTACCTCTCTAATGTCAAGTAATCTAATCCAATCTAGTCTAATTCAAATGAGAGCGAAAGCATGAGAGCAGTGAAGGCACGTACTGGGATGGCAAAAGTGGAGATGTCGTCTTGTCTCGTGATGTTGTACTTGGCGTTGGGCACTGCTGAGTGAAGCATGCATGTCAGCGACTGCCACTGATTACGACTGAGTGAATCCCCCACGAACATGATTGTCTTCCCCCTCATCCTCTCTAGAAAGTCATGTCCATTGAACCTATGAAATCGATGATCAAAAACAGATAAAATCAGACAAATTGTTCATCGAAATTTCAATAATAAACCGAACACAATCTATCTTTTACTTAACATGGAATATGTAAATGGTGACAACTTATATAATATTTTGTTAATTGATCGAATTACTAATAAAATTTATTAAATGCGACTACCTAAGAGTATTATTATACATATATAATATATTTAATTGTTGAATTTGGTAAATCTCACGTGAAGTGCCCCGAATTCAAAATGAAATTTGTCAGAATTCGACACATGCTGCTCGTTGCAGCTCGTGACCGACCGTGAGCTTGACGCCGCTCACCGACCGGTGAGGTTTGAGTTTCCCGGGGAAAAGGAATCTCTGTCATTTTTCCGCTCCAACTACTCCCACGCGCTCTTCCGCGCGTGGTGACGGACGACCCAATCGGCGTGCGAGAAACTACCACCGTCCAATGCAGTGACGGACACGCGCTGATGCTCCGTGGTATAGAGGAGGGCGTGAAAAATCATTAGCCGTGTCGCCTCGCGGGACGCCCCTCACGAGTCATGAGATGCCCTCCCCCGACATGGAAGTGATTGAAATAAAAAATGAAAAAAAAATTCCGATAAATTTTTCTTATTAGAACACTAAAATGAGATCAAATTTTTTTTATAAATTACCAATTTAAAATTAATGATTAACAAGGAACGTAAATATTCACTACGTGTAACATAAAAAAAAAAAGTAAAACGATGAATCGAGAACTGTAAACTTTTCTCATTTGGAGCAAAATCTAATATTGAAAATCGACACGCGGGCCACAAATCTTTTCTTAAATTTTTTTTTTTCCGGAAAAGGGTGTATGATGGTAATCGAAATGGCAACATCTATGACCAAGATTATAATTTGGAAGTCAATCTACAATGGGGGTGGGCTTGACAAAAGGAAAGCGAAATCACGACCTTTATAAATTGTATGTCCGGACGTCACGCAAATCGGCAACTTACTATTGAACCTACTTTGTTATAAGATTCAAGGTGGGGGGCTTCCGCTGTCGGCGGGAACATTTGTGTGCACGCCAATTGTCGAAAAGACAGATTCAAGTTGTTGCGAGGGAGCTGTGCAGCCGGCACCGGAATGGGACCATGGGACCATTGCAGAACATAGAGATGCCGGTCGACTAATCCAATCAATGCCATGACGGGTTCCACTTTTTTCTGCACCTAAGGAAGCGATAAAAGGCTAGCAGGGAGAGAGAGAGAGAGAGGGTAGTACCTGGACAGGGAGCAGCCGCCGCCGAGGGGCTGCCACCGGTACTTGGCGAAGGCGACGTCGGGGCGGCCGTTCCGGAGGCAGGCGAACTCGCGCTCGATGAAGGGGCAGACGGAGGGGTCGTAGAGAGGGTAGGACGGGTCCGCCACCCAGCTCCCCTGGAACACATCACACCTCGGGGGGTCTCTGTTGCTGCCTCCCCGGGCTGCTTCGGCACCCCATGCCATCAAGGTCAGAAGAGCCAGCTTCCAGTGAAAAGAATGTGAAGGAGAAGGAGGGGGAGGAGCCCATCTGCATTGCCTCTGTACCCACCAACCCCAACCCATTTCGCTCTCACTGCAACGTAGCAACCCAAAAGGCTCTTTTTGCACAGAGAGAGAGAGAGAGAGAGAGAGAGAGAGAGAGAGTTTTTGGATTCTGGGTTACATTTAACGTAGGTGGGTGGGGAATTGAGAGAACCACAGGTCATGGGTCCACTGAGATAAAAGGGGATTGTTGGATTCAGGGCTACTTCATGTACCTTCTTTGTTATTCTTTTTTCGGGTAGCTACTTAAAATACAGGATTCGGTTTCCATTTTCGGTGGTGGGCGGGGATAGGGATTTATATAGGATTTAGGAAGTTGCAGTAGATCTGCTCTTTTTTCTTTTTTAGATAAATAATAATGGCTTGGCTTTGCTTTGCTGAGCTGTAGTTGTGGGGAGTAGCAGCCAATCACCGCCATTGATGTTGACACTTCGAATTGGTGGGGTCAACCAACTCGCCCTGGGACGACAAGTTAGTCCCCTTGGATCTCAAGGAGAGCAAACGAGACCACTTGAGATTTCTAACTTGGTTAATTCTATTGACATTAACGTAAGAGTGTTTTGGCGACCAAAGCACATGTCCTTAAAAGATTTCAATTGGGATTTAGTTTGCACATCGATATCGCCTAAATGTAAGAATACCAAGAAGGTAAAGCCGGGTATAGGACTCGATAAAGATACTAACCTATTGGGCGTACAGGATAATGCAAATATAAGGAATATATCCATAAAGCCTAGCATCTCTATAAATCAAATGGACAAGAAGTGGAGACCTTCGTATGAATGAAAGCTCCTGGTGAGCTTACACGCTTAACCGTCACCGAGAATTGAAGGCAAAGGATTAGAATATAGAGACAATTAATAGAAATGAAGTAGTGAGCTGACGAGGCAATAATCTACCATTTGTAAGAAACAATGACTAGACATGCAAGTTTTTATGGATAAAATTTTGTGTATGTAGTATTATGTATCATCATTTCTCACAGATGGAATAGATGAAGTTGGCGGAGCATCATCCACACTAAAGAGGAAAAACCTGGCACTTCCTCAAAATAATTCTTGAGGAGCAACGTATAACAAGCCTAGCTCGGGGATTGAAACACATCCAGAGCAAGAATCCGCCACTCCGCACATCTCGCCATTCAAACAATGAAAAGCTTCCATAATAGATTCCCACCTTTGCAATGGCAACCATCCACATCATAATTGCGTGTAGAAGTCGCAACATCGTCATTGTATGATTAACAATATCGAAATAAGCGGCACGAATACAACAATCAAACAACAAGCCATCGTCCCCAGTAAGAAGTTTACAATACACAACTACTGCACCGCATAATAGTCGTCGTATTCTTTATAGTATCCATTTCAGTTTCAAACGTGAACAAAAGACAAACTTCGAAGCAAAATTTAGGAGTTCCTTTCGATGGATTACCAAAAAAAGCCCTAGTTCTTTCAAAACCAAATTAACTCAAAACATAGCAAACCATTTCTTATTTTCTGTTCTGCCAGTAATCAGTATCCGGATTTATCAGATAGAGATCATTAGTAGATGTAGAAGAAGCAGTTCCAGTCCACGGCCCATCAGTGAGCATGCTCTCGGTGATATTCTCGCCAACTGCCTGATCTTCGTCACTTTTGAAATGCTTCCTCATGGCCTCAATTGTCTCCTCCGTTATGATAGCGCCCTCAGAGTCCAGCACTGGAACAGCAGCCTTGCCTTCAAGCATGCTAACTACAGATGACATCGGCGGCCTGAGTGCTGGAGTTACATTAGTACACAGCAGAGCTACCTTTATCATCGCCAGCACCTCCTTTTCGTCAAAATGAGAACCCAGCCTCTGATCAACTAGATCCATCAAATTTCCTCTCTCCTTCAAAACTCGTGCCTAGAAACAGAAATGGAAAGGAAGATATTTCCCTCAAGCTACAGGTACTGATCAGTTGTAGAATATGCTCAGAATACTAAAACGGAAGAAGGAGATATATTCTGCCCTCGATAATTTCATGACAAATGCAGTTGATAAACACCTGCTAGTTTTTCATCTTCATTGTAAGTTATATTTGGAAGGAAAAAATCGAACAAGTCAATACAGATGAAACATGATTTCTTTAACATTTTTAAGTAAAAGTTAGTAAACTTAAAACTTGTTAATCACTTACTAACATTCACCGGTCGCAAAAAAATTACCACCACTGCTTTAAAATCACCAGCTCTTATTGAGTTTTACTGGCAGGGATTATTTGTCAGTTTGTCATTACAAGAAACAGGACTATCAATTCTAATTTAACGAGAATTACCTGACTATGCAACTTAGGTGAATCAGATTTAACAGGGACTAATAATGATTGTTTTAGCTAATGATTGGCTTACTTAAAGCACAATAAAATCTAATTTTTGGACTCAATTACATGGATGTGAAGAAGTCAAATCTAAATTGAAAGTATATCAATATTTGGGTCAAGCATGGTCTTGAAAACTTTTTAAATCCAATACTAATTGTCAAAACTGCAAAGTACTCGACCAACTTGTTTGGCGCTAATGAAACTACAGGGAGTATGAATGTCACGCATAAAACTATGAGGACTAAAACAAAACCAACCCAAATTTTAAGGACCCCAAATTTCAATGAATAGAATTGTCTTCAATCCAAAAAAGAATCTACATGATCCCTTCTTTCAGGAGGCAGCCCATTGTTTCCAGTTTCAATGTGTCACTAGGTAAATTCCAGTTTCAGTTTCTTAGAACCAGACTAATCCGTGACCACCCCCACCCCAAGTCGCTCATCTTGAGCATGAACACCATAGGCCGGCTACTGCAAGGATTACTTGCTCCTTTCAAATTCAGTATAGACCAACATAACAAGAATAATTGGATTAATTTTAAATGACAAATTGCACTTAACAGCATGACAATTCGTTAAACAGGTTTCAAAAGCTGGTAACTGTAACTCTCATTTGCAACCATTAAAAGTGCATATGAGGAGTTCTATACTATGTTCACACTTCCTTAATCCATCTCTCAACCGGCACAAGCAGAGATTTAAATATCATAATAAGAAACTTTTGAATGCTAGAGTTAATTACCCAATCGAGTAGATAAAAGCATTTCTCCTTCTTTTGGTAACTGGTGTTGCTCTGGCCACTAACAACTTCTAAGGCAACAATGCCAAAACTATAGACGTCGGCTTTTTCAGTGAGGTAACCATGCATTGCATACTCCGGTGCCATATATCCACTGCATAACAAGAAAAGAGCTGGTGTTTGTAACATGGCAAATGTCTTCAATAGCACTTAATATTTTCTTCCAAAGACCATCCCTCTTATCTTCCTAAAATACAATATAAGGAGATATTCCTAATCATGACACAATGGTTTCAAGAGTCATGGAAAAAACAAGTGCATTCTAGAAATTTTTTAGTAGGATTCCGCTGAGAATATTTCAAAATAATAAAAAAAAAAGACATTTGTAGTTTTTATATAACTTTCAGGGGACATATAGCTTCTTAGTTGGAAAACAAGTGCATCCTTATAACTTGGAAAGAGGCTCATTAACTGAAATAAGAGTTGGAAACAGGCTGAGACAAGGTCTGAATACATAGGCAGCAGCAGTAGGAGGATTCCTAAAGCCAAGCCCAGGGGCAAGAAAACTTCTTAATATTGTTGTTGTCGACGTTGCTGTAGCAATAGAAAAACAGCCTTACATTTTCTCGCTAGCTTTCTAACCCTTGTGATTCATGTGCTTGCTTAGTAATTTTGGTTTTATTCTTTTGTAATTCACTTGAGAGTGCACCATCTATGTTTATGTCTTGTAAAGTATATTTACGAAAAATTGAACTTTTCATGCAAAGGAATATATATATAGATAATTTACACTGAAATCCATAACGTATAGTAGTTTTTCTTATTCATTAAATTGTTTTACATTAAGTACATTGTCATTGGAAAAACATAATAAAAATAATTAAATTACATGTCAATATAGGTTGTTAAAAAGTATTGCGTCATAATTGTATCGTAATATTTTCATATGCTTTTTGCATGAGAGAATAGATTAGGTACGGCATAATGAATTACTTTCCGAAATGTTTTTCTCCACTTCTTAATGTATTTAACAAAGCGTGTAGAATACAATCAATCTTTTGATTAATATCTCAGGTAAGCAGATAAAATTTTTCCAGAAACTGCATTAGATCATCTAAGTTTATTGAGATAATGAAATTGTTTATGTTATAGTTATTTTTTGTTGAGCAATTACTGCTAGAGTTAGTAGAAAGAACTTACAGTTCTATGTTTTCCCTGATCAATCACATTTTTTCATGAACAGGTCGACTTTCTACACATGTCAACGCAAACGTTTGAAACATTTGAACATGCTTATTATATATTTTTCTGTGTGTATACAACTTCTATATGCAAAAAAAATAAAATTTCCTCATACAATAATCAACGGAAACATAGGCAAATTAGCTCTATTGCCTATAATATCAACTTATAGCTAAATTAACGATTACACAAGTTAATATTAATGGTAATTAACATTTTTTCCTAATTAACATGAAGAGCGGTGGGAGAGGCGTGGAGCTTTGTGGTTAAGCCCCATTCGTTGAGCACCATGCTTTGGGATGATGTGAGTCAACCACAGAGCTCCATTCGACTCACCTTTCTTAAATTAGACGAGATATTTCTACTCCATTCTTTTACGTTGTCACTAACTCCTAATTAGGTTAACAGGAACATAAAACAAGAAACTTACTAAGTTCCAGCAATCTTGGTGCTAATATGTGTGCTGTCCTCCTCATCAAGTTTTGCTAAACCAAAATCTGATATTTTAGAGTTGAGATCCTTATCCAGTAAAATATTAGTAGCTTTAATGTCTCTATGCACAATCTTTAGCCTTGACTCTTCATGAAGATATGCCAACCCCCTGGCAATACCCACACATATCTTGTGTCTTGTCGCCCAATCCAGCTTTAACTGAAATTCTTCAGGACCTTCAATTGTATCAGAAGACATCAAAACTGCTTTACTGCCATGTCATTAACTGAAGACAGTGAAGCACAATGTGATATCAAATTACCAAATAAAGCGCGAGCAAGACAGTTATTTTCCATGTACTCGTAAACCAGCACAAGTTGATTTCCTTCAATGCAGCATCCATAGAGTTTCACAAGATGTGGATGTTGAAGAGCAGAAATCATCCCAAGCTCAGTCACAAACTCACGATTTCCTTGCTTTGATTTGGACGAAAGCTGCTTCACTGCTATAGTGGTGCCGTCTGACAGAAGACCCTGCAATTGAACTTTGGCATAAGATTTATGCTGTGAAGATTTAGATACATTGAACGCTGCTTTCTACAATTCTTTTCTTTTGGGAATTGGGGGAAGTTAGTTCACCGATTTTCCAGCATACCTTGTATACAGAACCAAAACCACCTTCTCCAATCTTATTGGCAACATCAAAATTGTTTGTGGCAGCTTTAATCTGTCGCAAGGGAAATGAACCGATTTGCAATGCTAGAACCTTCAAATCTGCATAGCATTTTGGAACTTTTAAGAATTTGGAGGAGTCAACAGCTAAAGTATGCAATCTACTATCTAACAAAGACGTAGCATTCCTTCTCAATGTACCAGAAAACCTCATTATAACTATTTTGTCTGAGCAAGTTCAGGACAGTACATCCTAACATCTTGAAATTTATTTTCTGGGGAACTCTGGCTTCGGTTGGTAGTATGTACTTTGAAAAATGAAATGAGAATGTCCTCAGGGTATTTAGTAGCAGGGGGAAAGAAAAATCATAGAAAAAACTCACTTTGGAAACGTAAGGCAAGGTTTGTATGTTTCGATATTTCATATAGCCAAAGTTCCAGCATTTTATTTCGACATCTCAAAACACATACTTAGTATATGGTCGATTGTGCCCCCAAGGAGACCCAATACACACAAACACATCTAAGAAACAATCTACTGTCCCCTTCCCATATTTATCTATTTCTTCATTTTTAAGATATCTAAATAAAAACTTCGTTCGTCAAGTGTAACAAATGGATCGATGACACTTTAGCTGTGTTATGGCTTACCAATAAATTGTTTTCTTTTTGTGTCAAATAGAATTTCCAATGCAATGCACAAATGTCGTGTATCAATAGTTATACGGGAGAATTGTGTAACCTAGTCTCAATATTGATGATGCATTGTGATTACCCCTTCCCCAACCAGAAAAGGTAAGGAGGAGGAGGAGTCACGCACCAACAGTTTGACAGGACAACTGTGTGAAATATAAATGATGAGATGTGATTACCCCTCCATTAGCCCAAAAAAAAAAAAAAAGTGATAACCCCCTGCCTCCAACAGAAAAAGAAAAAAAAGAATAGGGAAGGGAGAAATATATTCAGAATGCATTACATTCTATTTCTAGACAGATATAGGTGAACAATATAACAGAGATTCCAGGAATGTAATTACCTTGTGCCATTTCATCTTCACGTCCAAGACATCCTCTCCACCAAAGGATAACCAGGAAAAGAAAAACTACAAAAACTATAGCAGCCACAATCCCGACCACAGTGCCAGCAGATATGCTGGCTGACTCTCCTTGGATTTTAAAGCCTGCAGTGAAGAAAGAACAACATATGTTTACCCACAACTGTTCAAGTAAATGGGGTAGACATACATGCAGAAAAATATCGGTAGCTTCCTGGTGAATGCAGAAGCCAACAGACGGGACAGCAAACTAATTGAGAATCAAGAGGACATGAAAACTGCTCAGAACACTCTGCAGAAACTATCAGATTAAGGAGCACCTTGGAACATGTGATACTAAATACAAAGGGAAAAAGAAAAGAACAAGAAATATATTCTTCATTCTCCAGGCTGTACTATATAATACAGGTGCAATGGTCGTTGATCCGTAGCAGAAAAGCAAACGAGGCTATCATTTCAAAGTATGAATGGAAGTGATCAAAGATACATAGAGAAAACAATCTAGATAGAAAGAAAACAAAGCATACCATAGCCAATTTTCTCCTCCTAAGAGACAAATAATAGACAATAGTCAGCCACTATGGAAATTATTCTGATCAACTGTAACAGATGCCAATGGCTTGAATCCAACAGTGGACATTTGCAACCAAACCAAGTAATTGAATAGCCTATTAATGACTTCTGGTGCAAGACCCAAAAAAAAAAGAGTACTTTTTTTCCAATATGAAGATGAGTAACTCTTTCAACAGAGAAGCACCAAAAGAAACATGGAAGCGTCTGTCTGCATACCAGGATAGACGGAGATAGCAGATATAAGAGGACCATAAACTCCTCTGGTAGGTATAGCATTGGTTCCTTTCCCAGCCCAATATAAGCGTATCTCCAGAGTGCCCTTGGTCACATTGGCAGTAAAATTTCTTATGACCTCCTTTCCTACTCCACCTGCTTCAGTCACAATGTTGAAATCTTTCCACACCAATTTCCCCTGAAATAATGTTTAATTTGATTCAAGTTGAGTGTCTCCACATTGAATAAGGTGAAACTCAGTCTCAACAGAATGTACAAATTGTGAAAAGATCTTGATTTGCAAATACAAGGTATTTTGATAAAACAACCCAACCATAACACATTGAATGCTTTATATGCTTTACATATTAGAATCAGCACTACATAATGCCCAAAATTTACCTGTATATAAACATTAAAGGCTCGCCTTCCAAGGCTCATATAACTCTTGTTGCCTGTGAACCTTATCTCCGCAAAATGAAGTCTTACATTGTAGATCCCATTAATCAGACAAAAACCATAATAAGTTAGAGAGATAGCAGAACGTCGTGCCTTCATGTAAAGCTGGGCATTATCCTTGGACAGAATGGATATACTGTCATTGTTAACTATATAATTATCTGCTTCAATAGAGTCATCCAGGAAATGACCAGTGCTACTGTAGCCCCAGAACTTTCCATCCGGAAGGAACTTGAAGCAGATGTAAGCGACACTGAATCATCATCGTATATGTTGTCCCCTATTTCAACTTCGCCCCCACCACAATTTATGAAGAGGTTATGCCGATCTGGATGGAGTAAAGAAATAGCCACAAAGAGAAAAATCAAATTTTCTTCTTTCTGTTAATATGGAGCGGACTTTCCAGACACACTAAATAAACTAGCGTTCGTTTATTGGAAAATCACATAGAAACTCCCAAGTTTATCAGCAACACATTATTCCACGGAGGTGGCTTTTAGAATTTCTAGAGTAATAATTATGCATTAACCATCAAAGATTGACACGATAGCCAAGAGGAGAGTTGACAAGGAAATGCACAGAGAGTATGATGCAATATCAGGATCTGATGATAATGATAGGCTATACAGCAGACCAACTTACTTTCTGGACAATCCCGACTTTTCAAACATGCAGGAAGCCCACTTGTGGCAGGATATGAGGTTCTGAGCAAGTAAACAAAGATTTTAATGTTACAATCATCATCACATAAAAAATTAAAATGCAGGTCCTTGGAAATCCAAGTCACTTGGTGAAAATTTTTATCTCAAACATACGCATTGTCAACTGCCGAGCTTGCGAACAAGTTGCTGTAGAGAAAAGACAAAATCAACATTCAGTAGAGAAATGAAAATTTTGTACATCTGCAGGATTATAAGTTACTTATAACTGCACATTTGAGGGGAGCCCTCGACTTAGACTGAAGGAAGTAGTACATACATAGATCGTTCTTCGCATCTTGTGTTTGTAGCATTGAAGTTGTTGTATGATAGATCACTACACAGAGAAATAGTCAACCGTTTCCGAAATCTCATCAATTTGGAAAATACACTGAATGTCATTCCATCAAATGATTATTATGTACAAAAAGGGAGACCAGTCGCAAAATATGGACAGTTAAGGCAAGTGGAAAAGCAAAAACATCACAAGGTAATGAAAGTAATATGTCATCTTTATTCAAGAAATCTAACCTTAAAATATTAAAGGGAGAAAGACTAATTGGAGTGAACAGAGACCTTAGAACTAGTGGGAGTGCATAAATACATTTTTACCCACTAACAGCACAACAGACATGATATATAAGGCAAAGAGGCACAAATAGAACTGTGATTCCAACGACTCCTAAGTCAGATCTTCTTATTGGAAAATATCCAGACCACTATTTCTTGTTAAAACTACCTCATAAAAGCTTCATCCTTATTTCTGTAAGATAATATCAACTTTCTCCTAGGCACACTCATTTTGGTTGCAGAGTTTCTCAAATACTTAAACCTATAAACATGCCCAAGCAACTAATCATATTGTGTGGGTCATGTGTTAGACAAACTTTCAAAGAGGATTTATGGGAAGCAAAAAATTTCCAAATGTCATTTTTATCATTCCAAGAGGTTTGAAAAAGATCTAGGGTTGTGAAGAGCTTTTCCTATAGGGGATAGTGGGGGCTAACTCGGCACTTCTAAGAAAATCCGATTTATATTCTGTCATACAATTCAGCCTCTTGTCTTGCATATAACTTTCCAAAAGACAGATCCCAACAAGGAGAAAGGTACTTATGAAATCTCCATTTAACTCTATAGGCTACAAATCAGAAAGATGCAAGATGGGAGTGCAAAATTGCTTACTACAGTGCAAAATTAGCAAAGATAGAGCTAGACGCAAATTAGTAATTAAACAAGCCATTATCTTCGGGCAGCAAAGCTTACACATTTTCTGCTTTCTTCAGGATCCAATTAGGCACTGCTCCAGTCAATTGGTTTCCAGTCAGATAGCTAAACAAGATTATTGGAATCGAGTCAGTTTCCGTGTACTTTTTGAATTCAAACCGAAAAATCACAGAGCAGATTATAAGCATTAATTATTAGAGGTCTAGGAAAAAATCTGTTAACTCATGATATCAATATAGAGCTTTCAGCTGGAGATGAAAGATAAAGAAAATCAATGACAGAGGAAAAACTTGATCCTTGCAAAACTTGGAGAGCATGGGTTGCCATAACACTGGTACAGAAAGCTGAACATTATGAAGGATACTATCATACTAGCTTATTAACTATTTCCTCGCGATAATGTTTGTCCTTCTAAGACATAAAATAAATAATGAGGGAAAATGTGCCAAACAGTCAATCGTTGAGCAAAAGGATGAAAAGATGCGCCATTGTTAAACAGTCCAAGAAGTTTAGGACTACAGTTTCTCATCATTTTCAAGACTAGGGACAGGATATCAAGGTCCTATCCGCAGACCTTCAAGATAGCACGTAAGAACTGCACTCACCAAACAATCTATGGCCATTGCCGTGGAAAGAACCAAATAGAGAGCCTACGGACTTTTGCTATCTTTAATCTCCTATACATCATAAAACTGGCGCACAGGACATGCATTAAGTACATACGCATACAACTGTCAAATATTTAAGTAACACTGATCCATTCATCTCTTCCAGCATAAACAAGTAACTCTATTGAAACTTGTGAATCGTGCTCTTTAAGCAACAGAATATCATTGATCTACATCTGCTCCAAGACTAGAGTCCCACCAAAATAATTAGTCGACAACAAACATAAATTCATAACCCAAATCATTGTAAAATTCGGATGGTGAAATAATAAGCATTCAAGACACAAGGACTTTAAGGGATATAAACTGGATGTGTTATCACGGTCTATGTTCTATTGATAGCTCAACTACTTTACAGTAAGAGTTGCCTATAGCTTGGCCACTGGAACAACTTGCGATTTTAGATTCTCATCTAATATACGAAAAAGAAGCCTAAGTCCAGCATCAAAGTACTTACATATAATCTACATCTACCAGGCTGCTAAAGTTGTCAGGGATTTCGCCACTCAATTTGTTGAAGCTGAGGTCCCTGCAAAACAATTGAATGGAAAGGAGACAAATATAATGAGAAGATAGTTTTAACGGACTCCTACTGGACACTCTTTGAGTATACTTTGGAGGATTACAGACATAGACAACATCAATGAACCTACAGGTCCAGTTCAGTTTTTTAGACATACAGGTCAACTGCCTGGTGCCTATGTTTTCTACTAGACATTCCTATCCAGAGGCATTCATTGCATAAAATCCATGTGCATCAAGTTGGTCACACGCCATACATATACAAAAATTCTGCTGTAAATCAAATTTGCAACTTGCAAATTTCAATTTATATAACTAGAAATGCTACTCCAGCAATAAATTATATGCATCCCATGGAATGCAACATATTATAGTTCAAATTAGGAGATTCCATTTATCAAATAGGACCAAAACTAAAGCTAATCATAAAAATTGAACAGATCTCCTTCATAACATTTTATTCATGAATAAAGGGATGATGACTAAATACTAGGATGCTAAAAGAGTAGAATATCAGCTTGAGTGAATAATAAAATAAAAAATAAAATGAGGATTTCAAAAAACAGGAAAGCATGATTCTGCAGTCCAATATAATTATCAATGGAGAAATTACAACCTAGTCGAACCTAAAGAAAAGGAAATGGGGTATATGATAAAGCCGCACAAAACCACAGAAATTCGGTCATTCAAAATGTCGAACAAAGAATAAGCATTGATGGCTGATGATGACAGAATGGCAAAAACTGCTGTTAAATGTAGCATTTATAAAATCTTACAAAGATGACCAGATGAATAAGAAGAATTGACTTGCATAGAGATGCATTTGAAGCCATGCTCTTGTTCAAACAAAGAATGTTATGGCTGACAAATATATGACAGTCAAGCATGAAACTCCAGTTAGATATTGTGGGGCTGAGACTCGAGAATGCAAGCCACTAGAAGGAAAGTTTCCAGATGATCAAGCACTGGAAGCCTCCATTGAAGTTAGTAAATTACACAAAATGGGCACCACAACCAAGGTAAGAATTCTTGTGGTTTCTATTCCTGGCAAAGTGAGAACAAAGAAAGAAAAGGTCCATCTACTTCTGCGCGAAACTGTATATTCTAAGCCAGAGGCCACATCACCAGGCACTTAAATGCCACATCACGATTCATAATTCATCAATATCAACAGAAAAGATCAAAACACCATTGAAGTCAGTAAGGGACCTTCAAGCCATCTTAAATGGGTTCCTTAACTGCAGCCAATAGTCAACCATAAACTAGTAGATTTTCAGTCATTAAGGGTAAAATTATCTATTCTGCTTGGAATAGGAAAAGGAGAAAGCCGTTTTCCACTCACAATATTTTTAGCTGTGTCATTCCTGCTAGATAACCAGGTAGCTCTCCTGTGAGATTGCAGCTCCTCAGAATCCTACAAGAAAAAAGCACTGATGTTATCACGTTGCTAAGATGATTTGGCTTTTTTGCATAAAGTAAACTATCTGTGCAGGAGCATCGGTCTCACAGTCTCTGAATATTCGTACTGCTAAGTTGTGGAACTGGGGACTCAGGTCCCTCGAGGTCACTTATGCTCCTGCATATCAAAATCAAATGGGGAATTTTATTTGATTGATACCATATTAAAGAACGGAGAGATCAGATCGAAATGCCAAACTTCCATACTGACAAGTAAATCAAATTCTTCAAAAGTGCGATCCCAGAGGGAATTGGCCCTTGCAATCCACTTCCTTGAATAGCCCTGATAAGACAATTCACAGATTAAATTATCTTGGGGGTATATCTATATAGACCGACTTAAAAGGTGAAGAAGCATTAAGCCTTACAGTCTGCTGAGATTTGTCCAGTTCTGAATAAAATGAGGTATCTGTCCCGTGAAATTATTATCACTGAGTCGCCTACAGTGCATTAAACCACAAGATTCATATGAAGAAAAAAGAATAGAAGTATCTAGATATATTAGCAGAGTTTATGGAATCTGGAAACTAACAGCTCCTGCAGTGCCGTCAATTCAGCAAATCTCGGAGGCAGCTCCCCAGTGAAATTATTTGACGAAAGGCACCTGAAACAAGAAAACCCAATGGTATCACATTGGTCAATTGAACTTGAATGCTGATCTCTCAACAGATCACTCCAATTAATAAATTCCCCTCGCCAGACACAAAATCATCAGCGAATAAATAACTGGATGAAAGATACAGAATTTGCATCCAGAGACTCACAATCGACGTAACCGGGACAAGTTCCCGAGCTCTGGAGGCAGAGGTCCAGAGAGCTGATTGATCTCGACGACTCTGAGCAGAATGAGAATGTTAAAATCTCGAAACATCAATCAAATTTAAAACAGCGAAGAGGCTAAACGCGAGCGTCGGGATGAGGGGTCACTTACAAAACTTCTAGTGTGGATATGTTTCCCAGCTCCTTCGGGATTGGACCAGTCAATCGGTTTCCGAGTACAGAACTGCACCCCGCGTTTCCCCCAATCAGTAGAAGATACACTCGCAATAGAGAGAGAGAGAGAGAGAGAGAGAGAGAGAGAGAGAAGCACATACATGTTGCGCAACTTCGTAGAGCCCCATTCTTTAGGAATCGTGCCGTTCAGGTAGTTCCGGGTGACGTCACTGTTTACAGAGACAGAAGACGGCGACGATGACGACGATGAAGAAGAAGAAGAAGAAGAAGAAGAAGATGGAAAATGGAGGGAGAGAGTGCTTACAAGTTCTCGAGAAAAGGCAATCTGAAGAGTCGAGGCGGAAGAGTGCCGGAAAGAGACTGCTGCTTCAGAACTCTGCTTTCACAATGACACGAAGGCTTTATTCTATTGTGACTTGTTTTCAATATATAAAACAAATTACGTTATTCTATTTTCAATAGTAATTGAGGAAATATATAATAGCATGATTGAAATGATAATTATATAACAATTCGAGCATTAATTGATCTAATTACCAAATCATCATTATGCGATAAATAATACAAAATCAAAATACAACAATGATTTGGATAACCATGATAATGGAACCAACTTTATTGTTGTATTAATAATTTTAATACAATAAATGATCACATAATGTCAACATGATATTTACCTATTATTTAATGTTTTAGTACGAAATCGAAGAGCCGCTTGTAAATACCACTAATTTAAATTGAAACTTTATTACTTTATCAAAAACTTTAAAGATCTCCTTACTGTTCAAAAAACACTTTTAGCCAATTACCCTTAATAAAACTAACCCTATTTTGTTTATTAATTCATTGTCAAAGTTGAAAGTTTGACAAGAAATTGATCATATAACTAGGACATGATAGAAAAAAAGAAGTGGCGATGTTTCTTTCTATTCTTTCTCTTCGTATTTCATCTCATCTGTATGATTTGAATTTCAAAAATGAGAATAACTATTCATAAGTGCGATTACTTTCATGGTAAATTTCAATGACGATCCATGAATTCAGTGGATTTTACGGGGCGAATTTCATTTCGATTTTCTAATCCGATGAATTTCCACTTTTTATTTGTATTCAAAACATTTTGACCTAAAAATATAAGCCGATCTTTTTGGTGAAATGCTAAAATGGCGCCGAATATTGGCTCCGTGTTCGCCACGTCAGCTAGCTAACCTTACAATGAGACAAAAAAAAATTGTAAAATTCACGAAATTCAGAGTCTTCTCTCCAATTTTTTTCTTTTTTTTTTTTTGGGGAGAGAGATACATGCTGGTGACATGGCAAACGGTGGTGTTGTCGATGCCGTAGGTGGAAATGGAGTTGCAGGCGACGTCGTTAGTAGTGTCATCAGGCGGTAATCCGTCACTCCATACCCCTGTTCTACTACATGGATCTAAATCGAAATCCCAGTTGCTTTTTCCTAATGTCTCTGCTATTTCTTTCAATGCAGCCACTGGAAGAGAAAAGAGGTCGTCAAGCCGAAGAGACCGCCCAATATATCATGCGTAGCAAGCACAAAACGATGTTAGAGATTCGCCTGCGTGCACTTGAGGTTAAATGCATGCATGAACATCTTTCTATCCGTTAAAAAAGGAAGCACAAGCAAATACAGCTTGGTGAAGGCGCCAGCCAAAAACAGGAGGAGGAACAAGGAACGGTACGAGGAAAGCAATACAAAGATTGGTGGGTTTCACCTTCGTCATCCGGCAGACAAGTGGTGGCGGCGGCGGCGAAGTTAGTAATGCATAGAAGGACGAGCACCGAGAAGAGAGATTGAGCCAAGAAGAGATTCGCCATCATTCAGAGGATTCAGAGAGGAGTTCAGAGAGAGAGAGAGATTGATTGTTAGTGAGTGGTCTAGTTTCATGCATTTATGTAGGAAAAGGGATAAAGACTTTCATACTTCAGAGAAGGAGGAGCAAGAGTGATGTGTGAAAGCAAGAGAGACGACCTAAAGTCTTCCCCTTATAAATGTTTATTTGGAAAGAAGTGTCATGAATGATCTTGAACATTAATTTTTATTCAGTACAATCCCTAAAATTTAGTTCAGTGTGCAATGCCATTTAGTTTAGCCCGCAAACTATATGGAAATGTTCAATATTATCATTTTATTAATTTAGGTTTATAGATTATATTGAACAAATCATAAGTTCATTAATTATATTAAACATTATGATAAAGTTCATGAATCACATTGAATAAATTAAAAGTTCAAGGGTTACATTACATATCATTTCGGTCCCAAGCTCAACCAACATAGAGAGATGATTGTTAACTGAGTGGTCCAACTTCACCCATTTATGGAGGAAAAGAGGGAGGGCGGACAAAGACTCTCTGCTCTTGTACATCTACATAGGAGAGCGAAAGTGATGTGTGAAAGCAAGAGAGACGACCCCAAGTCTTCCCCTTATAGATATTTATCTAGGGAGAAATGTCATAAATGATCCCTAAATCTTAGCTTAATATGTAATGTAGTCTATTTACTTTTGATTTGTTTAATATAATTCCTAAAATTTAGTCTGATATGTAGTGTTGTTCAATTTAGCCCATGAACTATATGGAAATGTTCAATATTATTATTTAATCAATTCAAATGCAGAAATAACATTAGATATTTTCATATAGTTTAAAAAATAAATTGAAGAAGTATAAAAAATTTAGAGATCACATTAAATAAAGTTTAAAGAATAAATTGAATAAGTATAAAAATTGAATAAGTTCAAAAATGATATTAAATAAATTATAAGTTCATAGACTATATTGAACATTATGGTAAAGTTCAAGGACCACATTATGTATTAAGTCAAAGTTCATGAACTATTTATATCATTATTCATTTATCTAAATTGGAGTAGCAAGCTTTTATTCAACTCTTCTCACATAATAACCTTTTTTATAACATCAATATACCTAATAAAAGTCTTTTCTTTCTTTTCATTTTCCCTCTCCATTTTGTTCTTCTTATGACAATGGTCTTTTTGACCGTTTTCATTTTTCTATGAACACATCTCAGATTTGGGTTAGTAGACCCTCCATCGATAGTAGAGTACAAATTCCACGATTAGTTGATCACGTTCTCCTGTAAAAGAATTAGATTCACCTGTTTGGACAATTTTCTTTTCATTTTTTTTTTGTTAGTTCAGTCTTAACTAATTATTGGTTTCTTAATAATTCAAAAAAATGGGGATGGAGACTTGATTATTTGTGTTAGAATATAATACGCGAAAACGATAAGATCTTGTAATTTATGTTAACGCGCAAACTCTAAAGAGATAAATAAGAAATATTAAGGACACTAGAAATTTACGTGGTTCGATCCGAGTATCGATCACACTACGTTCTGAAAAATGCAAAAAAATAATCTATTATAATTGGAGTTTATAATTCTTAACAGTATTTCCCACACTTAAATTTAACTAAAAATCTAAAATATTTATAAATAAATAACTTACTTGAACATAAACTCACTACACAAAATTATCATGCATTTAAGCTCAAAACAAAACACTCTACGTATGTCAAAATTAAAAACTCCAACGTTCGTCTTTTAATTCGTGTACGTACGGATTTGCGTTTTCTTTTTTTGATCACATGGGTGGCTTCTCTTCAGCTTGACGTCTTGCGGCTGCTATGTATATAATAAAGGAAAAGATAAGGAGAAGGAGGTTCTTCACCCAACTTGCACGTCCTAGTCCTACTTCCTATTAAAGAAACAAGCACTTGACTCTAGGCCCACCATGTGCTTCTTTCTTTAATAGGAATTGGGACGTGCAAGTAGGCTGAAGAATCTTTCATTTTCCTTTTTTTTTCCTTTATTATATATATATATATATTGTGTGCCCTTGGAAAAAACCACGTTCTCTTTTATATGTTTGCCCAGAGTCAACAACTTTGATTCTAGGCCCACCCTGTGCTTCTTTCTTTAATAGAAAAGGAAGTGGGACGTGCAAGTAAGCTGAAGAACCTTCATTTTCCTTATTTTTTTCCTTTATTATATATATTGTGTGCCCAAAATCAAAACCTAATTTACCTCCTGCACATAAAGAATAAACTTTGCTCCCATTTTTTTTTCTATTTTTTTTCTCCTTTGTAAATCTTCATGGAGTCCAACGAAGCTTCTTCATCAAATTTGAAATCTATTTGGGAAATTTTTATCAATAAATTCGATTTAACAAATCGTTATCCGAATTCAAATTCAATGCATTGATTTAATAATTTGTAAATCAATGAGACATCTCGTAAGCCTTGTGAATTGTCAAATCTAGCATCTTGATCTGCACAAATGGTCTCAATTCAAAATGGTGTCCATGTAATTGGCGAAGATTGAATACATCTAAATATGAATGATGGATAAATTGTCTTGACAGTATGATGATATCTCCGGATTTTCAAACAATAATCGAGTTGTACGGTTGTAGAATAAGAAGAACAGCTTGTCCCTTAGTCTGTCCCATTCCATAATGATTGCGTCTACTTCAGCATATCTAAAGTCTCTATGGACGTTGACAAGAATTTCGCTTTCACTCACTCACTCTCAAAATAGATTAATCCGAGTCGACTACGCAACTCTCTTTCTTGAGGTGCCCGTGAAAGAAATACTAGAAATATTATGAGTTAAGATAATAAAAAAGCTCGAATTGATATATTAAATTAATTTTTTTATCACAAAAAATTTGAACTGATATATATGAAATTTTACTATCCGAATATATTGATTTGTGATTTTTTTATGATATTAATTCAATTTAATATAAATTAACAGAATGTAAATTTGTCACAAATATATCAATATAAATTTTTTTATGATCAAAAAATTAATTTAGAATAAATTTATCATAATTATATTAATTTGAGATTTATTTATAATACTAACCCAAAAATATATATGCAGATCAGGAACGTGTCTCCACACAACACTTCTTTGTTTTGGCTTCTCAAAAGTACAATAAATTTTTTACCTTTCCCACCAAATTCAAACTAAAACTCAATCATTGAAAAATCATAGAAAGATGAGACGAGAACTTTCGCGGCAAATGAAAAGTTTCAAGTGCTTATAATTTCTTCAAAAAGAGCCAAATCATCTTGAAGCCATCGCTAAAGATTTGAAAAACCTTGACTTTTTGCATAGTCATAGTAGAATAAGGCTGAGATTTTCCAATCAGAGTATGAGTCATGGAGCCGTCGATCTAGACTTGGTCAAATTTGACGCCCAAGATTACTAATCTTTGCTTTGGCCTAACATGGCCCTCTTTTGTCTCCGTTCCACGTTAGAAGTTGTAGCCACGATTTGCAGGAAAACCACAACACGTGATATAAAATTTAGGGTGCGTTTGATTCAATATTTTGAAAATTCATAAGCAGTTTAGCCTAAATGATTCTGGGAAAAATGCAAAGACTTTTGGTAAATTCTGTTTTCAAAAACAACTTTAAGAGAAATACTATTTGGTAGAAAATACATTTGAAAAGCTCATTTAATGATTAATCTAAACTTTTTATTTTTTTGTTTAAAATTATAAAAATAATGTTTGGATTTTTTAATTTGTATTTGTCAACAATGTTAAAGTTGTTGTGTAGACAATTTTATTAAAATTAAAATATCTTTTTTTTTTGCTAAAAAAATCAAATGAAAAAATTGTACATGCTTTCTTTCTCAATCACAAAAAGAATACTTTCATTACAATAAATATGTGTGATATCCGGATTTCGCCGGATCTCGAATACGTAACGGTCTGTGACGAGTTGACGAATTTGTCGTCGGACTACGTCGTTGGCACCACTTGTGGATTTTGTTTCGTCACCACTCTCACCGTATCGAAACATCACGTTTCGTTACGTTCTCGCGATAGCACCTCATCTAGAAATTTCTTCATGCGACGTCGCTCGCAAGGCTAACATCTTCGGCATTGGGACCTTACCAAGTGAGCTTTTCATACACGTGGAGACGTAAACTTCCGAGCTTCAGTCACATTAGGCCATGCATTTCCATGCAAAGACCTTGGCCACACCACCACCACGTTTTCTTCTTCATGGACAGCCAAGGAATCCATTGACCCTGAATTCCCATGCACGTTCCTTTCTTCTCGTTGGTCAACTAATGGAGGAGTTGGCCATGCAAAACCATGCAGCCACGTCCATTTGACGGTCAATTAAAGAGGAAGTGTTTGACCGAAGGAGCAGCCACGTAGAATTCCCCTCCATGCAGCAATATGAAGCCCACGTATATGGCCCACACGAATGAGGACCGTGGAACCGAGATGCTCCATGCACGTTTCCTCTTCAGGGGTCAACAATTGGGGAAGTTGACCTCTGCTGCCACGTTCGCTGCATGGAGAGGAGCTGGCCAGCGAAAGCCACGCACCAACCATTTCGTGCGCTGGTGGAGGAGAACGCAGATGATGGCCAGTGGCCACGACACCCCCACTTGTATCTTGGTCGAGCAGTCGCGGGGTTCCAAGAAATGTTTGACTGATTTTGTCAACAAAACAGCAAGCAGAGAGAAAGAGAGAGAGAGAGACCGTTTCAGCATTCCATCGTCGCCAGCCTCTCGCCTCTCGCCCCTCGCCCGCGCGCTTAGCCGCCATCGACTGCCGCGCCCCGGCCTCCCTTACCACTGTAGAGTCTTCCACGGCCCTGTCCAGCCGGTCATCGATGCCACCGGCCGCATCCCCGCCCACTGCTGTGCCGTTCAGCTGCCTCAGCCGTGCTCGTGATCCATAGCCCACAGTCCGTTTGCCACCGACGCCACCAAATCAAAGGCAAGTTTATATCTACTAACCTATATAACGTGAATTACTTCGTCGTTTGGTGAAGTGTGTTCTGTAAACTAACGTTGTTTTGAATACTCGCTTCAAACTCGGAAGTTGTTGAATTGATTTTGAGCTATGTGATAATGGATTGCATATCTATTATGGTTGAGTGTGAATTTGGCGCCTATGTATGTATTTCAAAGCTCTAAGATTTTACATGCAAACTACTTTGAAATCTTAAGGTCAGGACCGAGTTGATGAATTGCCGATGCGTCGATTTCGGTATTTCAAGAAAGGCTTACGGTTTTGGTATTTCAAAGTTTTTAGTTTCAAAAATCTTCATGTCGGGACCAATATTATTGACCCGCCGAACTGTGGTTTCCAATATTTCAAGAAATGACACATGAAAATATTTTAAATCCACGCCTGTAAATTTAGGATTTTGATCAAGGTGGAACGATAGAAAACTTCTTCAAATAAATTTGGGTATTTGCACTTGAGACTTTATGAAAGATTTTACTGACAGGGATTTGATATGCCCTTGAGATTTCATCGTGTTTGATTTATACTATGATCTGGAATTTTAAAATCAAAGCAATTTTCACATATTGTCGATACGGGAACATTTTGGCATTACATCGATTTGATTGCTACACCATGGTTGAAATGTTATTGATGCCGTTGGACCCCTGGGACGATGATGCCCCGAGTGTCGGGTTGCCTGGAGGATCGTAGTGGCGATGCCTCTGGAAGTCTAGGGATTGGTGAGCCCTGGAGGTTCCCTGAGTGTTGGGATGCCTAGAAGTATGACAATATGCGATCCAGAGGGCTGGGGACATCATTGACATGGTGAGCCCTGGAGGTTTCTCGTGATGCTAAATGAGGTGCGCGATGCTTGGAGGTGTGATGTAACATGCTCCGGATGCCTGGTGACTGAAATATGGAACCGGAGGCCTTCGTGATGCCAGGTAGGGTGCGATATGCCTGGAGGGACGCAAACATTGATCCTCCGGAAGATGGTGGTAGTGAGTCGTGATAAACTAAGTTTTAAACATCCATTTGTTTTATTATACTGTGCTATTTGAGATTCTTTTAAATTTATGCACATTCATTGCTTTGACCGTGAGCCATGTTTTGGATTGCATGGAAGTAGATGATGATAGTTTAATATAATATAGTTTAGTAGAACTTTAACTGCTAAGTAGTCGTACTCACCCCTCGTGAGGCTAACATATTTTAGAGTAAGAAAGATGCCACTGTTGCTCCCATCCTCCGGTACCTTCTACTATTCCCATTGATTTGCGGTGGGAACAATCGGAGCATCCCAATCCGGATTTGCTAGGACCGACTTTCATCCAAATAAGGGTGATATTGACGATCGATGTTGGTCTTCCCTCGGGTCCCGTGTATCAAAATTTTGTGGTCCTGTATGTCCGGAGGGATGGACACACCATGGGGCCGCCGTTAGAGGATGATGATGGAGGTTCGAGTAGACTAGAGTAGAGGGGGACGAGGGGATAGTAGCAAATTTTTAGGATGCCAGCATTGACAGATAGATGACGTTGTAGATGACTAACGGACAAGTTGATCATTTTTTGGATATAGCCAATATAAGAAAATGTTTGCTTTTAATGTACTGACAAGCGACATCTATCACATATATGTAAATAAAAAGTGCTTGGTTGATGTGTTTATTTGGTGTGCTTCATTTCAGTGTTTAAAAAGGGAGTTGTTGGATCCGCTTCCGCCGTATAAATTGCGCAGGGACCAATGCAAGATGTGATAAACCCCCCTCCCCAAAACTCACGAATTCGTCAAATCCATTGGTATCAGAAGAAAGGTCATCTGGGACAAGGAAGCTATGTGGCGACCCTGACAGATCGAGGGCCGTCGGGGGGTGTCACAATATGATAACATATGCTTCGAAAAAAGAAACTAATTATTCTTACAAATTATAAACAACCTTAACTATTTCTTAAATTCATAACTATTTGATCACGTAAACGTGCAATATCAGATGTTACATCATCATTTGAAGCATTACCCTTTTCATTTACATAATCAAAATCTGTTGTAGATAAATTAGGATTCAAATCTACTCCAGCAAAATGTGCATCATTCACAGCATTTCTTCGTATGTAATTGTGCAAAACCATCGTTGTTACCATAATTTTCACTTGCTTTGTATATGAATAACTTGACATATTCTTTAGAATCTTCTACTCTTTTTTTAGTACACCAAAAGCTCGCTCAATTTCCGATCATAGTGAGGAGTGGGCATGGTTGAACACTTCTTTAGAACCTGTTGGTTGAGGACCTCGTTGAAACTCAGGCAAATGATATCTAATTTTTTTGTATGGCCCCAAATAACCCGTGGGATTTGGATATCCAGCATTTACCAAATAATATTTACCTACATAAAAATGTCGTAAATTTAATCAACATATAACACATACATATATTAATGTGTAAAAATCATTAATTAACGAACCTTTTGGAGGATGAAAAAATTGTAAATCATGTCTCCTAATGACATCATAATAGATATGAGTATCATGAACCGCGTTCCCTACCAACCGGCCCAAACATAAGTAAATTTCATGTCGAAGTTATACATGGCCATTACATTTTGCGTCGGTGTTTTTTTTCGACCAATAAAATGAAGTTGCTCATTCGTAGGTACCATCGCTAGAATATAAGTACCATCTATTGCTCCAATACAATCCTAAAATAAGAACATAAATATTATTTGATTTATATTTAATTCATCTTTTCTATTGTATATTTGTAACTAACTTTAAAATGTGGAAAAAATCTTGTATTATTTTTAATCTTCTTTGAAACTTCCCTAAATCGCTAATTAGATAGTTGGATCAAATCTGCTTCCATTTCACACACTTTATCCAAAATTAAGCTAAATAGCCTACATATAGTTTCCCAAGAATGCTGAAAGCTCTTGTGCTTACCTATTACCTATATTATGCCCCAAAGTATGAAGAAACAATCTTAACATTTCTGCGACGTCAATATTCCTAGATTCTTGCAAACCATATCGTGTTACTAAATCATGTATTAAATTCTTAAATACAATTCTATCAATTCTAAACATTCGATAAAATCTTTCAAGATTTGCATCCATGCCCATCAACTCTTTTAACCATATATTTCCTATATATAATGAGGTCATGTATGATTTTTTTTTTTACCATAGGTTACCCGATAAACATTGTAGGTATTCGCAATTGCTCAAAGTTGCCAATATTCTTTCATAAAGAATAAATATTTTGAAAAATATTTTTCTAAAAATAATCGTTTGTATCACTTGAAATAATTAGTCAATGAAAATTTTTATTTATTAAAATTAATTTATATCTAAATATGTTTATGAACAATGAAAATATTTGGACTAGGGAGAGGCTGCGACTAATTGAGGGCCATTGGCAAACCTTGGGGCAATACCTCTAAACCATTCCCGAGGACCCCGAAAATCCTTTAGGAGGGCCGTGACAGTTACAATGACCTTCAATTTGATATATGATTGGTGTAATTGAGAGATGCCACTAGTATATGATAACATTACGATGGTTAGACTCCCTATAGATCTTAAATGGAGTTGGAATAGCACAATCCAAATTGGCACCATTTTCATTCTGTCGGTGTGACAAAATTCCAACACTTTAAATCCTTCACAAAAGTCAATTTTTTAATATCTCTCTAAATGCAGATAACTCAGTTATGTGATGATTACCATTGACATTTTTTCACTATCCAAAATATATGAGCAAACTTTTTATGTAAGAACAAAAATGCTTAGGATTGACAAATTGGAGTCCACTTTAATTAGGGTGCGTTTGGTTCAACATTTTCAAGGGGTTTTCGGCCTCCAAAGCCCTTTGAAGAAATGTTGGACTGTTTAGTAACTATTTTGAGAGATCTTTCAATTGAAAGTGAGCATTGCGAAGGCTTGAATGCCTAATAATAATAGTTGGGCTTTCAGCATTTGGCCAAATGTTAACTCATTTTTTTTTTCCAAAACTACTCTCATCAATTCTTCAAATTTCCAATTTTGTCTCTCGTTATTATTTATTTATTTATTTAATACTTAAAATATATATTTATAATTGAGAGAGAGAGAGAGAGAGAGAGGACTAAACCCTTTGCTTGTCCAACAAAGGGCTATGGTCGCTGGCGAGCCAAATCCGTTGATGGTCGTCGATCGAGGCTGCCGAAGGTCGGGGACCTCCAAAGAAGGGTCGCTTGACTCTCATCGAAGGTCCCCCAACCCCAAGCGGCCTCGATTGACGGGCACCAGATCCGGCTCACCGAGGGTTGTAGCTCTTCTCCGAACCGATAGAGGGTTTAGTTTTTTTTTTTTAATATAAAAATTATATATTTATTTTATTTCAATTTAAACAAAAAAATTTAAAACTAATATAAATCACCAAAATGGCTTTTCAAATGTATTTTCTACCAAACAATATTTTTCTCAAAGTTACTTTTCCAAGCATAATTTACCAAATAGACTTTGCATTTTCCCAAAATCCTTTAGGTTAAACTGCTTTATATTTTCTTAATGAGCTTTCGAAATGTTGAACTAAATGCACTCTTAACCACATTAGCTTGTAGTAGCATTTGTGTGTTGTTTAAGATTAAGCGTATAGGCAACTGATTACTAGTTGGAAAAGTTGCTCCCTTTCTCATCAAGCCCATATTTAGAGGTTCTCAATGGCAGCTTTAAGCCAATCTTGTTCGTGTTCTATTAATTTTAGGTCTTTCTTAATAAATTCATTTCTCGACAAGAATAGTCACTCTTTCAACGTCATCTTGTCATATCCGTACTAATAAAACATTTGGTGTTCATGTCGATTTATATTTTGATTAAAGAAATGGGCTGCAAGAGGTGATCGTGTTAACGATCCCTCACAACAGAATGCTCATGTTGATCAATTTGTTTTAGTGAATTAGAGATTGTCCTTCACATCACGGTTAGAATAGTAGGCCAAATTTTACTGGCCCAATTGTTAATTTTGAGCTTTTGGGCCGTTACTTTCCCTTATTGCCGGGGGGGCATTTTCGGATTCATTGCCATAATGCGATTTTCTTGTCAGTCATCGACTCCACCTTAGGGTTTGGAGCACATCCGAAACTAACCATGGCGACTAAGCTCCACTCGCTCCCTCCTCTCTTAGCGTCAGCAAGCCCTCGCCTCCCGAAAGAGAGGATGTCTCCCCACGATAAGCACTAGCTCTTCTTTATTCAGAAGCCAAAGGGCCTTCCTACCAAGTATGAAATCATTGAAACTTTGGATGGTAAGTGGTTGGAGGGTGCGGTCTTATTTGTTTGCCATGTTCTATGAGGTAATTTTTTTTATTTGTAGTCATTGATCATCTTCATTTATTGCTGTTCCATTTATTATGTCTAACCACGATTGCTATTATAGTAGAGTAGGATCTACCAAGTTTCAATAAAATATTACTTCTTCCTCAGATTTGGAGGCAGAATATCTAGGAAGGATGTTGTCAAACTCAATGGTAAAGCTTTTTGTTTGGTTCTCTCCTATTTTCGGAAAGTTGTGCTAATAAGTTTTCTTTTGCTACACAGACATGAACGCCTCGGAGCTTGATAGCACCCTTGAAGTAATATTTAGTGGAAGTTTGACAGATCTTAACCTGGCTTCTTCTTCACCGTAATAGCAACAAATCGTGGTTAGACAAAATAAAAGGGACAACAATAAATCAAGATGATCAATGACTACAAACAAGCAAATTACCATAGAACACGGCAAATAAATAAGATCACACCTTGAACTACTTACGATCTAGCGTGGGCAAGTATCTCACTAAAAGTATCAATGATCTCATACTTAGTAGGAAGGCCCTTTGGCTTCTGCATAAAAAAGAGCTAATGCTTATCGTGGAGAGACATCCTCTCCCTTGGGAGGGGGACATGTTGCCTTGAGGTGGAGGGTTTTGCATCCCTTGGTTGTGCACAGGTTACGTGTCCCAGCACAAATGCCTCGTTGTGTTTAAATTAATGGGTCAGTCATTAAGAGCTTTCCTCTCGTTAGCTCAAGCATTACTTCTCACCCATTCTCCATGGGACTTGGCGTCACAAAGAACTTGTTTGTCCATGTTGCGACTACCAGCCTCGAGGGCCAATTCCAATGGAGTAAGTTCAGACATATTTCTTCATAAAACAATCCAAGTAGGTATTTTTATATGAGATGACTCGAACACATCGTTTAGTTGGTAATCCACACTTGCCTCATTATTATGAATGGGGTTCTTTCAAGTTCATACCTCACATGACAGGTATATATTTTAGAGTTCTTTAGACACCCTAAATATCAATTAGGAGTTGCCACTAGCCTCGTTTATGAGGATTGGCTACATTACCCAATCGAGAAATGGGAGCATTTTCTTGATTCCTACGGAATCGGATATCAATAAATTTAAAGATACAGGTTATGCTAATGTTTTTATTAGCACCTTTTGGGTACCTAATCAGTTGAGCTATCTAAATGATCATGCATTTGTTCTTTGCCATTTTCATGATGTTTAGAATCTCATTAGGTGATTACGCGTGGATGGTTCATTAAGGAATCTAAACTAGCTATAATTCTAGCATTTAAGAAAGGAAACAAGTGAAAAAAAGGAAAGTGCATTGCGTAAGGTAAACTATTCGAAGTGCAAGAACATAGAAAACCTACAACTTATCGAGTATTTATTACAAACTTGAATTGAAAACCTAAAACATGGTTAGGTGACAAATTGGGTACAAAAAGAGATCAGATTCAATGATAAGAACTATGGCCACCTCCTCCATAGTTTACCTCGATGGCGTTAACTTCACACTTGAGCCAATTGAATTATAATGGCAAACAAGTCGTTGATTCAAAACAATAGCAAACAAGAACAAACAAGTTACAAACAAGTTGTTGATTTCGAAACGAGCCTCCGGATCAGTGTTTGTATTGCATACATAACGACCACCCCAAATCACTTAATTGGTTAATTTGTGGTTAGTGATAATCGGTCATCATTTGTATTCACAAAACAGTGGTCAATATCAATTAACCTTAAATTAAGGTCTAAGTGTTCATTGATTTTCCCACACTTGTGCACCATATCTAGCCATTCCTTCAACAAGTACACACATATACATGAAATTCAGTATGTACTTAAGTTAATGGGCCTTGTTTCTCAAATAATCAAACAAAATTAAGTGAATTAATAACATGTCACTTAATTAATTCATTGAAAATGGGATTAATTCACTGAAAATGGGTTGATTATATTTAAAAATGATTCATTAATCAAATGACGTTCAAATGACATGATTCTGGTGCCATTAGAAAGTTTAAAAGTCTCCCTAATCGAAGCGTTATTACATATATATGATATATTGATTTTTTTTTGTTTAAAATATATTTAATTGTTGAATCTGGTGAATCTCACGCTAAGTACCACAAATTTAAAATGAAATTTTGTCAAATTCGACACATGCTGCTGGTGACCAACGGTGAACTAGACGGCACTCACCCACCGGTGAGTTTTGTGTTTCCCAGGGAAAACGAATCTTTGTCATTTTTTGGCTCTATCTATTCCCACGCGCTCTGCCACGCGTGGTTGAGACGGCTTAATCAACGCTCGAGAAGCTTCTATCATCCTATTGCCGTGACGGAACACGCGCTGCTGCGCTGTGGAACAGAGCAGGCATGGGAAATCATTAGCTTTGTCGCCTCCCGGGACATCTGACTGAAAAAATGAAGAAAAGATTTTGTTGATAAATCCCTTACTAGAATAATAAAATAAGAATATTAATTGCTCATTTAAAAATAATGTCTAACAAGGACCGTAAATAGTTAATTAAAAAACAAGGAATGAATGTAAATATGGATTACGTGTAACATAAAAAAAAAATGAATCAGTAAACTTTTTTTATTTGGAGCATAATCTGATATCGAAACAGAATACATATTGAAAATCGAAAATTCCTCTCTTTTCTTAAAGCTTATGGGATATGCTATATACGAACTAAAAATCTATCTTTTAAAAAAAAAATTAAAAAAATGTTGTTTGATAATAATTGAAATGGTTATATACAACTTAAAACCCCAAATTGATAAGACATACACTGACAAATTTACCTCAAAAAGCTAAATTTTATTTATTGTGCGATTTTAAAAAACCCCCAAACCGGTACACCTATGACAAATTTACCCCGACTAACTATAAAAACCCTAAACTGGTATATTTATGACAAATTTACCTCAAATTAATTTATTTGACCACAAAAACCCAAAACTGGTAAATTTGTGATTAATATACCCTCCGAAAAATTAGATTAATACCACAAAAATCACAAAAATGATAAACTATGACAAACAGAGTGTAAAATCCCAAATTGATATACCAATAATCATTGTCACGTGTTATTTAACTTTATAATTTAATAAGAAAATTTAACTAAAACTAATAGAGGGTAAATTTGTCATA